>NC_140183.1:60609388-60741888 GCF_963971535.1 Notolepis coatsorum
ACATCATGGTCCCTGCTGGGACGTACCAACTGAACACACCACTGGGGGGGGGGGTTATACAACATTCCCCATTCTCTTGTAACATGTGACTCACGAGATTAGTTGTTACAGAGCTGGTCCGCGCTGCTCTGTGTCTATTATGACAATTGCGCGTTGACACGCCTATTACTATTACTCCTAAATGATTTACACTTTGACACTTATTACTGTATATTTTAGAATGTATATGCATATCTCAGAATGTATATCCCTGACTGTTTTGAATTTTTTATTCATACTTTATTCTTATTTCGTGATTTTAGATTGACTACCTAAATGTTTACCGTGAGTGATCTGTGGTGCTGAATTTCCCTCGGGGTCAAATTCTATTCTACTTCTATTCTATTCTATTCTACTCTATTCTAGTGAACTGTGTGTGTGCGCGCGGTCCGACTGACCGCCGTCTGGACCCTGCAGATAGAAAGAGAAAGAGAGAGAGAGAGAGAGAGAGAGAGAGGGGAGAGAGAGAGGGGAAGGGAGAGAGAGATAGAGAGGGGAGAGAGAGAGATAGAGAGAGAAAGAGAGAAAGAGAGAGAGAGAGAGAGAGAGAGAGAGAGAGAGAGAGAGAGAGAGAGAGAGAGAGAGAGAGAGAGAGAGAGAGAGAGAGAGAGAGAGAGAGAGAGAGAGAGGGGAGAGAGAGGGAGGGAGAGAGAGAGATAAAGAGGGGAGAGAGAGGAGAGAGAGAGAGAGAGAGAGAGAGAGAGAGAGAGAGAGAGAGAGAGAGAGAGAGAGAGAGAGAGAGAGAGAGAGAGAGAGAGAGAGAGAGAGAGAGAAGCCATTGTGTCTGCAAATACAGCAATGTGTTGCCACCGCGCGACCCATTAGAAAGCCTTTAATTTCTCGCTGCAGAACTCCGCCTGATCCATGGGGCCCGGAGGAGCTGTAAAACCTTGATTTATACCCCCTCTCCCACTGCTCCGCATGGAGAGAGGGAGAGAGGAGCTAATGATGTACTATTGCTGCCACTTAGCCGATGTTTTAATACTGGTATAAAGATGGATGGCTAAGGGATAGTCAGCATCTTTGTTTAAAGCCTGTGATTCTAGGCTGCCAGCATGGTTTCCATGGTGACTAATGGTTTTACCACCCTTGATGAGCATCAGAGTCACTCCCTCTCATGGTACCGGCGAGGAGGTGCCCGGCGGGGTGTTGATAAATCAAGACATCATCTTCTCCCGCGCTTAAGATTATGGAATCGTTGTGTTTTTTTAATGAACGATTATCTACAAGCGCTGTCCGCGCACACTCAGCATATCATGAATTAATTAGGACATCTTTGGAATATTGTGACTGATACCTTTTGCTCTTTTGTACCGAGAACCGAGCTCAGATCCTAAGAAGACAGAAGCATGCAACCTTTGGAGTTCGCATGAGCCGCGGAGTGACGTGAAAGAGAAAACGCGGAAAACTTTCTCAAAGCGTAATCCGTTTAAAAGGCGTCAGGCGCTGCCGGTCGGGGCACTTTCTCTCTCTCCGGCCTGGCAACAGGACAAGCTAATCGTCCCTGAGTGCTGGCTCTGCATGATTAAGATTCATGAGGTTGAAACAGGGGGAGCAAATTATCAGAGCCCATTCTCCCACTGTTCAAAAAAAAAGAATAGACATCTCTTTTCACCTCCTTATTCTTCCATTATTACACATAGGGGAGTAAGTCCAGAGAAGGGCTCCTTTAAAAAAAAATTAAAAGCTTGAGTCAATAAATCATAATGCATTATAGGTACATTATAGGTGTAGTTATAATCATCAATAAATCATAATGCATTATAGGTACATTATAGGTGTAGTTATAATCATGCATAAAGGATGTTTTATAACAGTTTTCAGAATTTGTAATAAACCTTTTTTTAATAAAGATATTCTCGATTCGTTCTCTCTTGCCCACACACCAGCCCGGTGTCAGGGGGATATGCTTCTTAATAAGAATTCTGAGCAGGCACACATGGACCACAGGAGCAAGTAGTGATGGGGGCCTAGTACAGTATATGGGCTTTCTAGCAAAGTTCAGCATTGCTTTAAAAAAATGCATGGTCATTCTTATCACGTCTAGGACAGTTACATCAATATTTGCAAATAACTTGGGCTGGAAGGTACACCGAATATGAAAGTATATCGTTGTGGATCCATGCAAACAAGGTAGGGATTTTCACTATACCGTCATCCACGATATATATATATATATATATATCTTACAAATGTATACTGTATATATACATACTGTATATTTTTAGCATGCCCAAAATATGATTCCTTGCAGCAGTATTAATCCCATTGTTGGGAGACCCATGTTACTGACCTGACACTCTATATCAGTGATGGCTGTCGGAATGTAGAGCTATTATTTTAACATGTAGACCATGTATTTTAACAAACAAAGAAATACTACTTACAGCACCTTTAGGGTTTTTAGTATTGATATGCATTTGCAATTACTCAACTGTGTTTAGTGTGGTTGTGTTGTTTAGTATTGCTACTCATAGACTGAGTAAACATGTTGACGGCAACAGTAGTGACTGGTGTGATAACAGTCCATCTACACCCTTAGAAGTAGAAGAGCCTCTAGCAACCTTTTGAGGTTCCTCACCATGGTATGGTATGGTATGGTATGGTATGGTATGGTATGGTATGGTATGGTATGGTATGGTATATGGTATGGTATGGTATGGTATGGTATGGTATGGTATGGTATGGTATGGTATGGTATGGTATGGTATGGTTTATTCTTAACTCATTGGACGCCAGAGGACGCTGTGTAGGCCTACCGTGTGGTAAGAAGGCCCCTGCTTTAAAGAATAGGAATACATGGCGGTGTTTGCAGGGCTCAAACTATATTATATATCATAGCTATGGATATAATACTATTGCCCATTTGACCTCGAGTATCTATCGTTCAATTTGTGAAAAAATAAAAATAAAAAATGCATCCATACATTCCCATTTTATACCATGGTGAATATGAGTATAGTTGAGTGAGTAATCCTGTCTAATGCGTTTTTCCATGCTTTGATCGCCACCAACGGAATATGCTACACACACACATTACACACATACGGTCGGATCGCAGTGAATGGATTCTTGGATCAACGCAATATTTATACCATATAGCCCTTACCTTGACTAGGATGTACTCCAAAAATAATATTCCAATTATCGGATCGCCATTCCAAGTATTGATGTCGATCGTGTTGCCAACATAATCCACCAAAGAACATGAACCAGGAGTGCTTGATTCTCCTCAATCCATGCGTTATAAACGCTTGCCTAACAAGGAAAGCCCGGACCAGACTTTTTAGATCGATGCACAGCCCAAAGGATGTGCAATACCGGTCGCAAGGCGGCAGGCGATGGTATTGGACGTTTGCAATCTCAGACCCATTCCCAATGATAACACCGGACTCCTTGGATGGATAATCAATGGAAATAGTTAATAAAAGAAATAACGACCAAAACCCGACTATACTCAGGTCTGGCGCCGAACGTGTTAATCCCAGAGGGGAAACATGGTTTGCCACCAGAGCGAATACAAATACACAAACAAGAAACAAGAACATACAGTACATAACACATACATAACAGAGTACAAAAATGAGAGCCTCTGAACACAGATCTAGCGGTGTTCATTAAATAATTTAACCGCAGCAAGAACAAAGGACCTTCTCAATCGCTCAGTAGAGCATCGAGGCATAAAAAATCGAGGCATCACTAAATGAGCTTCGCAGAGCATCAAATACATTGTACTTGAAGCCTTTTGAGAATGGCCTTCAAAAGATAGAATAGCATTCAATTTAGTCCTAGTTCGCTTCACTATAATGATCTCCAAGGAATCAGGAGGAAGGCCAATCACTGAGCCAGCCTTTTTAATAATTTTATTCATACGTTTTTTGTCAATGGCCGTGATTCTGCCCCCCAGCAGAGCACAGCATAAAAAAGGACACTAGCTAGGATACCTTGGTAGAACACATGAAGAAGTGACCTGCTGATGTCAAAGGATCTAAGCTTCCTCAAATGAAAAAGTCAAGATTGATGATGACAGGAGAGACCATTATTGCTACTGTGGAGGAACCTTTTCAGTTAAAAAGATTTAACCACTCAAGGAACCACTCAGAAAGGTTCTTCAAAGAACTGCTTTGTGGGTTAATATTATTATTATTATTGATATTCATATTGTAAACCAGAATATAGTGAGTGTGAGTGATGATACATACAATTCATTGTTGAAACAAGTTTATCTATACGATATTACCAATACAATTCAGAAGTTCTCCAAGGACTTACGACAAAAAGGGCTTTCTCTTAGGGCCATTTGAGACCTTTTCGGGCAGATTTCGGGATTCACCAACCATCCCAATAAAACATATATAATTAATATTATATTATAATATATTGTCTATATTGATGTCTGGCCCAAAAAGGTCTCAAATTGCCCTAAGAGAAAGCCCTTTTTGTCATAAGTCCGTTGGAGAATCAGACCGGATCTAGGTGACCGCCCAGACAATGAATGCAACATTGCAGTTATCCCTCAAAATGAGAAAGCTACTGTCCTCAGTGACTGTAATAGCGATGATCAGATATGGACTATGAGGAGGAGACTAGGCCTTTTGCCAGCCAGACTATTGGATGCATCATTATGCTGAACTTATGCAAACAGAGCATTACAGGAACACCTTTATGAGTGATGATGACTCCCCCTCAGCCCCTACTCCTCCTATTCCCCTCCTTCCCTCCACTCCCTTCCACTGTTCATATTGAAGAGCCTGAAGAGCCTTGAAGAGCCTTATGTATATGTATATGTTGTGTCTGTCCACTGTCTGTTACTTTGTTATTCCCCCCCCCCCCTATGTAAAGCGACCTTGGGTCTCTTGAAAGGCGCTATATAAAATTAAGTTATTATTATTATTATTATTATTATTATTATTATTATTATTATTATTATTATTATTATTATTATTATTATTATTATTATTATTATTATTATTATTATTATTATTATTATTATTATTATTATTATTATTATTAAGGGGCCCGTACCTGACAGAGGGACCAGTCAGAAGAGCCAGGGGCCTCCTTAAGCCAGAAGGACCAGCAAGAAGAGCCAGGGGCCTCCTTAAGCCAGAAGGACCAGCAAGAAGGGCCAATGGCCTATATTCACCAGATAAGCCAGCCAGAGGGGCCAAGGGCCTCTACAAGCCAGAGGGGCCAAGGGCCTCTACAAGTCACGCCTCACTGCTGACATCAACACATATCACAACCTCTTGTTAATATTCTCCAAAACCATTACTAATGCCAAAGCTTCTTTCTTTCACCATAGGATCGAGGCCTCTGCCAAGAACCTTCGCAAACTGCATGCTACCATGTCCTCCCTCCTCACTCCGCCCCCCCACCCCCTCCTCCCTCATCTTTCTCTGCCGAAGACTGTGCAATCTTCTTTGAGGAAAACGTGGAGAACATCCGCAGCTCCTTCTCCCAACCCCCACCCATTCCAAACGCTGAATCGAGAACCTCATCCTTCACTCTGTCACCTTTCTCTCACATTACAGAAGGCGAGACCCTGACACTGGTAACGTCGAACCGTCTGACTACATGCCAGCTAGACCAGCTACCCTCCCCACTCCTCCAGACCATAGCACCAGACATCCTCCCATTCCTAACTGCAACCATCAACTCCTCACTCAACTTGGGGGTGGTCCCCACCTCCCTAAAACAAGCCAGAGTCACGCCCCTCATAAAAAAACATCCCTGAACCCCACCGTCATAGCCAACTATCGTCCTGTCTCTCTTCTCTCCTTCCTTTCTAAAACACTTGAACGTGCTGTATCCAACCAACGTACTGCTTATCTCTTACAGAATGACCTCCTAGACCCCAATCAGTCTGGCTTCCGGACTGGCCACTCCACAGAAACGGCCCTCATTGCGGTCACAGAGGCACTTCACTTAGCAAAAGCGAAAGGCCTCTCCTCTGTCCTGATTCTCCTAGATCTATCTGCAGCCTTCGACACAGTCAACCATCAGATCCTCCTCGCGGCCCTCGCAGGAATGGGAGTGGCTGGATCTGCGCTGACATGGCTGACATCATACCTCAATGACCGCTCCTACCAAGTGTCATGGAGAGGGACTCTGTCGGCCAACCGCCCCCTCCGGACGGGTGTCTCCCAGGGCTCGGTCCTAGGACCCCTTCTCTTCTCCCTCTACACTAAATCACTGGGTAACATTATCACGTCTCATGGCTTCTCATATCATTGTTATGCCGATGATACTCTTCCTCTCCTTCCCTCCCTCAGATATCCACGTCTCTGAGCGGATCTCGGCCAGTCTGTCCGACATCTCCGCCTGGATGACGACCAACCACCTCAAACTGAACCTAAGCAAAACAGAATTGCCAAATCCTCCCCCCGGTGGAATGAACTACCCACCCCAGTTAGGACAGCCGAAACACGTCCAATCTTTCGCCGTCGACGCACTTCTTCAACCATTATCTGAATAAAAAAAAAAAAAACGAACCGTACTGTCATGCACCTAATAAACTAACCTACACTGTAGCACTCAACACTTTGATGAACATTGTTGCTCAGCTGATAGAGTTGTGCCCTTCCTGATGGCTTGTCGTACAGAACATGTAAGTCGCTTTGGATAAAAGCGTCAGCTAAATGACTAAATGTAAATGTAAATAACCGCCTTCGAAAGAGGGCCTAAGCATAACCAGTTCGAAACAAGGCGGACATTAATAAAAGTTTCAATCAATCAATCATTCCAATAACACACGCTCACTTCATTCTTAGATGGCATGCACCTCCGAGCTGCTTCAATGCATGCCGTCTAACACTGAAGTGAGCGTGTGTTATTGGATTGATTGATTGCTTGAACATTTTATTACCAGTGAAATGAGTTTCCTTTTGACGAATGGCATCTAACAACAGACTTCCCGCGATTTATATTTTGTTCCACAATGAGTCATGACCAACCAATTACATAATCCAACATTGTGTAAGAAACTAACACATTCCACGTAACAGAATCGTTTTTGAATGAGTCGTTATGACACTATCAACACATCCATTCGTAAAGATTATTGTCCGCCATCTTGGTTTCATTTCTAAAAACTCAAACTGGCGGAGTGATTGTAATTCGGTTGTGGGCGGGTTCTGGGATCACGAGCGTGTGTTATGAGAAATAACTACATCTAACTTGACTGTTTCAGCCAATCAGAATCAATACATTTGCATGCCATTGTATAGAGTTTGGTATGTTTCATCATTAGTGTGTAAAGTTTGGTATTCATTCGTTTCATCATTAGTGTGTAAAGTTTGGTATTCATTAGTTCCATCATTAGTGTGTAAAGTTTGGTATTCATTAGTTTCATCATTAGTGTGTAAAGTTTGCCCCTAAAGCCTCACGGTCCCTCGGCCGGAAAGACACAGCTCTTCCGTTCCCCCGATTTATAGATTTCCTCAGATCTTTATCTCGTTATAGCGACATATTTTCCTCGTTATAACAAGAACTTTACCTTGTTATGTAGGGCTGTGTGTGGCTATGACATTTTCTCACCGCGGTTGTGTGTGTGGCTAATCACAGCGGGATGCGGTGGTAACGCACTTCTATTTTTTTTTTTTTTTTATATTCTTTATTATTAAGACATGCAAGTTTACCCGCGATCGTGATTAGACAAAAATTCTAAGGTCGTAGGTGTCCCGAAACTATTTTAAACATGTTTGATAATCTATCTATTTGTCCCTCAACGTTCTGAAATGTGATAAAAATAGTAGGGTGTTGCCTGCTCCTTTAAGAGTGATGCGTTGTGGGATATATACTGTACGCAAGCAGCCAATAATCAGTCACACATCCCTTCTACAACTTAAAACTAACGTTATTTGAGCGAACATTTAACGTTATTATAACATTATTTAGTGAATTTGAATGCACATTCTAAACTAAGTGCTGCCTCTCTCCGCCGTCCCCGCTACACTAGGGACCACACCAACGTTATAGATAGCTAGCCTATAGCTAACGTCATAGATAGATAGCCTAATAGTTAACGTTAGTTAGCCTAATAGCTAACGTTATAGATAGCGAACGCTAACGTTAGCAAACATTACAGATCATTACAGATCATAATAGCTATGATAACATTAACGAAGTGAGCGTAGGGGTTAGTTAGAGTGTAGCGGGGTCCTACAGCCCTATTGTTATGTCAAGATCTGTATCTCATTATAACAATCTCTTTTTCTCATTATAACAAGAACTGTACCTCGTTATAGCGACATATTTTCCTCGTTATAACAAGAACTGTACCTCGTTATGTCAAGATCTGTATCTCGTTATAACAATCTCTTTTTCTCGTTATAACAAGAACTTTACCTTGTTATGTCATGATCTTCATCTCGTTATAATGACATCTTTTCCTCGTTATAACAATATATTTTCCTGGTTGTAAGAACTTGACCTCGTTATGTCAAGATCTTCATCTCATTATAACAACATATTTCTATTGTTATAACAATAACTTTACCTCATTATATCAAGATCTTTTCACGTTAGAACAAGATCTTTTTCTCGTTGTATGGAGATCTTTTGTCGTTATGACGAGGAACCAGGCTGAATTTAATTTCCGTTAATGTTGAAATATGTTGATGGCTGTTGTTTTTATGTCTTTGTGTTGTATAAGGGTTTTTGATATGTAAACGTTTTAAAGGTGTAAATAACTGAGAAAATAGGACTGTGACAACTATATTACGAGATAAAAACAAAATATGTCATATCACATCGTAATTTGTACTGAAAAATGACTATGAAATACAGTTACCTTCAACACTATAGTGAAGAACATTCTGTTATGTTATTTTGGGCATATTGCCAAGCCCTACAAACAACTGCCTCCCACACAATGGGCCTCATTTATCAAGAAATATACACATTTGTACAGAGAACTTTTTAAAGTTATTTACGCTTAGCATTTGAGTCCCTGGAAACAGTTGGGAAACATAGTTTGTGTTTGAAGTAAATCCTTTATTTATTTGTGTTTATTTAAACCTGCACCGGGTAGATTTGAGAATAAAATAATGTCCTAAAATAACTAGTTACAGATGCTTGGATATTGTTTATAATCTTGACACAAATCCCCAAAAACCAACACTGACACACTTAGAAGATGGTTCTGTGTATAGTAAATGTCAAACAATGGCATCTGACCAATCAGCAGTGGCCTGGGGCATTTCAAACTTCAGTGTTCTTCCAGAATTGATTTTGTGCACCTGTGTGCCTCCACCTACTCCCACATTTAAAGTGATACAATCAAAACCAACAATGGTAAGTTGATGAAACTCACATATTATGTCACTGAATAGTTGTGCTAAATGATGAAATATTGTTTGTGAGGGGCGCCCAAGTGGCGAACCATGTAACACGCTGCGTCGCGGCATGGCCGACCCGGGTTAGATTCCCTGACCCGGCGTCATGAGCCGAATGTCTTCCCCCCACTCTGTCTCCTGTTCTTCCTCTCTCTCTCTCTCTACTGGACTGCCCAGTAGTAAAAAGCGATAAACGCAAAAAAAAAAATCTTTAAAAAATATATATTGTTTGTGTAGGACTTCTAGAAATGTGTGAACCCTCTGCATGAAAAATGCTAGCAACCATAATCCTATGCCCTGTTCATATACGACTAGCACAAGTGACCATACAGTATGTCCATTTGTAGACATATGCCCAATGCATCTACAAAGACATATTTAGGGTGTTTTCTTACAAATCATGCATTATGACACAAGACAATACTCAATAGTGCATTGGATGGTGGCAACCCTGTTCAAGACTAGCAACATTGACATTATGTACACTTTAGACATAAGCCTGCTAAAATGTACTTAGTAATTCAATATTTGTGATTTATAATTTTTTCTGATTGAATTTTAAGAATAAAATAAGTGGTACCACCAGTACTTATAATGTTATATATGCTATTTACAACTTATATGTAAATATCCTTTGTTTTCAGTAGATCTACACTTCACTGCTACTGTTTTAATTTTTTTTTTTACAAATATTTTATGGAAAGAGGGTGAATGTTGTGCCAGTCCACCCTGCCATCAGTGATGATGAGGGCTCTGAGGAGGATGACGTGGAAGATCCCGACTACACCCCACCCACCCCCTGAGTGACATGGGTCCCTCTCCCAAGAGGACATGACTACACCCCACCCACCCCCTGAGTGACATGGGCTCTCTCCCAAGAGGACATGACTACACCCCACCCACCCCCTGAGTGACATGGGTCCCTCTCCCAAGAGGACATGACTACACCCCACCCACCCCCTGAGTGACATGGGCTCTCTCCCAAGAGGACATGACTACACCCCACCCACCCCCTGAGTGACATGGGTCCCTCTCCCAAGAGGACATGACTACACCCCACCCACCCCCTGAGTGACATGGGTCCCTCTCCCAAGAGGACATGACTACAGTGGAGGTGCTTGAGGAGGATCACACTGATGACGATGATGACAACGAAGACCAGCCATTACCACAAGCCAAGAGGCCCACCAAGCCTGCAGCCAGGGTAACCACCTGGAGGAAGAGGAAGCCTGCAGCCATGGTAACCACCTGGAAGAAGGTTGACCAGGACAATGCAGCCATGCCTGAGTACCAGCACCCTCCCCCTGACTTTGTTGAGACTCCATTCAAGTACTTCAGCAGGTGCCTCCACTCAAATCCATCTAGGAGTTGGAGAAGACGGCTGTCCCTTGTGGTACGTGTGACTATGTTGATGATGTCAGCCTCACAACAGGCATGCCTGAGTCATCGCTTGCTGAGAAGGGCCTGTCACTGAGGAACTTCAGGATCCAGGTGTTCAAGAGTGCCAGCAGCCAGAGGTCAGTCACATCTTGCCCCGTAGAAGTTCAGTACTTCCAGGCAACCCCAACACCTCTGCTGATGTTTCAAAACAAATATTCTTTTCATTTTATATGTGTTTTGTTTAAGGCTGGGCCGTTAACGCCATTACCGGGCTAAGTTAACGGCGGACTGCCGGACTCTTATCGTGTGATAAAATAATTACCGCCGTTAATCTATTTTCAAAGTTGGGTCTGGGAGCCAATTACATTAGCTGATGTACCGTAAATCCTCTAATAGTTGAGGGTATTCAAATAGAGGATGGGCCTCTTATAATTATTTTAATTTTTTTCGTGCCGTGATATAGAATGAGATAAACTCTTGCCAATGCAAATTAAGTGCTGCCTTGCTCTACCATTCGCTACACTGACTACATTAACGTTGGCGTTCGCGTTAGCATTAGCGTTAGCTAACGTTGTCTAGCTAGATCTGTGGTGTCGGCTGGATGACATTGGCTTAATTTGCAAACGCTTAACGTTCGCTATCTATATGGCGTTGGCAGGCGGGGCTGGCGTTGTCCAGTCGACATTACAGAACATGATGCTATGATAGCGTTAGCTAAAGCTATTGCCTGCATGTTATCAAATCGATTCGACTCAGGTAAAGTTGAGAAGGTAGTAGGTACCACACGCAAAATGGTCCGTGCGGGCCGCGTGTAGCTTTATGCCAAGCAAGCAGTGCAAAAATTTATCGTAGTGGCATGCAGTAATGCGCCTTTCATTTTCCGCCGCCCAGCGCCCAGGTCGCGCGGAAATAGGCTGTCTATTGCCATTCTCTTTGACAAACTCTAACCTTAACCAGCTCCTTAACAACGCCTAAACTTAACCGTTCTAACCTTAACCAACTCCGAAACCATGCCTAACCTTAACCATAGAAATTATATTGCCATTCTCTTTGACAAACTCTAACCTTAACCAGCTCCTTAACAGCGCCTAAACTTAACCGTTCTAACCTTAACCAACTCCGAAACAATGCCTAACCTTAACCTTAACCTTAACCATGCCTAACCTTAACCGGCGAAATAACCTTAACCGGCGAAATAATACACGTTAAAAAAAAATCACGTTAAAAAATATTTTCGATGGGATTCGAACTCGCCAGCAAACAAGCCATAGGATCCACAGCCATGTGTCCTTGCCAATTGAGCTATTGGTAGATACTGAATAAGGGGCGGTGACTTATATATATTGAGCTCCGCTCAAGGCGGGATCTCATGCGCATGCGCGGGCACCTCGCGCGAGCACGCCGGCGCACGCACGCACCTGAGCGAGCACGCCGCCGCCGGTGCACGCACGGTAGCATTTGTCTGAAAAGAAGGGCGCTTTACCGCACTAGCGTGCGGTGACGAATGCGGAAGCATTTTTGCACTGCTTGCTTGGCATTAACGTACAGGCGTGCGGGCCCCGCAACCTAGTATAGACAGTTCCAACTTCAGTGTGTGAATTACGTTAATCCACCACAGTTTCACAATTACTCAACTGCACTCAATATTTAAATACCAATGTTAGTCTAAATAAATGTAGACAGACAATGTACGTATTAAAAAATAGAATGGATTATGTCCATGAGTGTAATTTCTTTTTAAATAAGGCCTGCCTCTAAGCCTCTCTCTAATAAAGGCCTGGTGCTCTTTGCAGCTAAGCTATTTATTAAACACAAGGACATCGTATTGAACATTATTTTGATATTGCATTACCAATTATCATAGCAAAACAGCTTTTTCAAACAGTCTGTAATGCATTTTGGAAATGGGAGATGGGTTCATGGGTTCCACCTGGCCTGAGAAACATAAGGAGGAAAGAAAAAGTAAGGACTTACTTCTGGTCATTATTTGGGTAGAACACACATATTTATATATAGAACCACTACCACAATTAGAGTTTACCCAAACCAAAAGCCCTGGGTAGACAAATCCGTCCGTGAGGCTCTGAAAGCGCGCACCTCAGCCTACAACGCCGGGCTTGTGGCAGGCAACATGAATGACCACAAGGTGGCGAGATGCAACGTGAGGAGGGCAGTAATAGAAGCAAAGAGGCGCTACAGGGATACAATTTTACTTCAATATGAACAGGCTGACTCTAGACTCTAGAGCTATGTGGCAGGGCCTCAGAACGATGACAGATTACAAAGGCACCTCCCTCAAGCTGAACAGTGACATCTCCTTAGCAAATTATCTCAATACCTTCTATGCGAGGTTTGAGGCTGGGAATAACAGCACCAGCCTACAAACCACTGCAATGGAGGGGGGGGGACACTGCTGATGGAGACTCAGTGTTCAGGGTAACAGAACATGAGGTGAGGAGGACCTTTAAGAAAGTGAATATCAGGAAGGCAGCAGGACCAGACGGTATCCCCGGCCGCGTCCTAAAAGTCTGTGCTGACCAACTGGCCCCGGTATTCACTGACATATTTAACCTGTCCTTGGAACAGGCTGTCATCCCCACCTGTCTGAAGAAGTCCACTATTATCCCTGTACCCAAAAAATCCAAGCCTGCTTGCCTCAACGACTACCGCCCTGTAGCTCTCACCTCCATAGCCATGAAGTGCTTTGAGAAGCTAGTAAAGGGCTACATCTGCTCCTCCCTCCCCATCAACCTGGACTTCCTGCAATTTGCATACCGCCCCAACAGGTCCACGGGGGACGCCATAGCCCATGTGCTGCACACAGCAGCATCACACCTGGACAAGAGGCAGGGGAACTATGTGAGAATGCTGTTCATCGACTACAGCTCAGCATTCAATACCATAGTCCCCTCCAAACTCATAGCCAAGCTCAGGGACCTGGGCTTGAACTATGACCTCTGCCAGTGGGTCTTGGACTTCCTGACGGGCAGACCCCAGGTGGTGAGAGCAGGCAACTGCACTTCTTCATCCATCACTGTCAACATAGGGGCCTCTCAGGGCTGTGTTCTGAGTCCCCTCCTCTACTCCCTGTACACACATGACTGTGTGGCACAGCGGAACAAGAACACAATCATCAAATTTGCTGACGACACAGTAGTGGCGGGCCTGATCTCTGCAAACGACGAGAGGGCCTACCTGGAGGAGGTCAAGGTTCTAGCGGGATGGTGTCAAGAGAACAGCCTCTCCCTGAACGTCAGCAAAACAAAGGAGATGATTGTGGACTTTAGGAGGTCGGGGGTCAGGGACTACAGCCCCCTCAGCATTGACGGGGCACCGGTTGAGAGAGTGAACAGTTTTAAGTACCTCGGAGTCCACATATCCGAGGACTTGACATGGTCGAAAGGAGCCGTAGTCGACTAACCAACATCTTAGTCGAATAGTAAAAAAAAATTATTATAATAAAAAAATATATATGTTTTATCATTATTTCCAAAAGAAAATAGGCCTAGAAGCGTGGCTAACGCTAATGGCACGCATACCAGAGGCTAACTGCCTACGAAAACAGGCACAGAGGCACTGAAAGAGGATTTCACCCATCTAATGAACATAATAGACTAGACAAATATCAAGATGTATCCATCAGTGGACCAATTGCATGCTTTTGCAGCCTTGAAGCCTTCAGTCGACTCCTTCAGACATTAAGCATCCCCCACAGCCCAAATAGAATAAATAAAAATAATAATAAAAACAAATATATATATATATTATATATATTTTTTTTCCCGACCAATAGTCAACTAACTGCTAATTTTGGCCAATCATAGTCGACCATCCAAATCCTTAGTCGGGGACAGCCCTAGACCACACACATTGACAGTGTTGTGAAGAAGGCATGCAACGCCTCTACTTCCTCAGGCGCCTAAGGAAGTTCCAAGTCAGTCAGAAGATCCTTAAGAACTTCTACTCATGTACAATAGAGAGCATCCTGACTGGCAATATCGCCTCCTGGTTTGGGAATAGCACTGCACAAGACCGTAGCAGACTACATAGAGTGGCCCGATCAGCCGAACACACAATTGGAGGGGGGCTCCCCACTCTCCAGGGCATTTACAACAAGCGGTGCATGGGCAAGGCTAAGAGAATTATCAAAGACTCCAGCCACCCAAACAACTGCCTCTTTGAACTGCTGTGGTCAGGCAAGCGATACCGGAGTCTCATGGCAAGCACAGAGAGACTCAGAAGAAGCTTCTATCCCCAGGCCATCAGGAGGCTCAACAAACAATAACACTATGTAACAACCATCAAACGCACTCACAGCACACACATCCACACGCACACACTCACTTTAAACAAACAACTCACTGCAGCACCCACTTTAACCACTTTAGAACACCTAAACACACTTTATATTTATTGGTAAAGAATTTGCACTACAACCCATACCTCATTACACCTTACTGTAAATTGTACCTAAATTGTACCTCATCCCATTTCTGCTTTGCACTGTATAGTATATTGTATGGTAACTCAGTTACTTCTACTCTACATTGAGCATTGTATATAATGTATCTACGTACTTGACTTCTATTTTATACTTGCTATACTTATTTTATACTTATCTATTTTTGCCTAGCACAGTCTCTGGAGCGAAACAGAAAGAAGCATTTTGTATAAAAGTATTCTGTACTTCTGTATGACAACTAATAAAGAAACTTGAACTTGAACTTGAAACTTGATATTTTGAATGCCTTCGGCAGACTTCAAATGAGCCATTTTAATCTAGATTAATCTAGATTAAAATGTTTGAACTATGCCCACCTCTAGTTTTGCTATATTTCTTATACATACACTTTCTGGAAAATGTTTTCCCCTCGAAGAGCGTGGAACAATATTTGAACACTTCATTGATATTGATATTTTACCCTAGAACGGCAAGGAAACATATGAACATTTCAATGACCTTGATTTGCAACATGAAAATGAATTTTTTTGAAAAAAAGTACAATTGAAAAAATATCTTGTAATAACAATCCAATAACACCCGAGGCTTGCAATTTTGTATTTTTAAGTATTTCAATGAAGGGTTAAAAAGCAGGTCCTGGTTTTACATATTGATGACATCCAGGGCGACAGTGGAGGTCGTCTGGTAATCGGAAAGGTTCCCAGTTCGATTCCCGCTCCTCCCGGCAGCACGTCGAAGTGTCCTAGAGCAGCGTTTCCCAAACTTACCGTTTTTTTTTGGGTTGCCAATTGGCAGAGTAAAATGCATAACACAGGGCTCGAAATCCCTCCTCCTCCCCGAACCTCCCTTTCTGTACATTCGCTAGTTTGTAGTACATTCGTGCCTTGTGAGTTGACAGTGACCATTCTAACCAATCAAACGTGAGCTTGATGGCTTGTTTACCGACGTCACAGCCGCTATCTTTCTGTCCCAACGTTAGCTGCTATAACGATTAGCTAACGTTAGCTTAATAACGTTAAATGGGTTACAAATATGTGTAACTATGGAAGGAGTAAACCGACCGCTAAAAATAAAACCCACTGCAGCAGTGAGAGCGGGACCACAGAATAAAATAAAGTTTTGAGAGACTGGCTACAGTATGATGCTGGGCTGTTATGAGTTGTTCCGTGTGGCGCAAGTATGTCAAAAACAAAAACAACACGTTTGTCATCTGTAGTAAATCAATGAAGCTGGAATCCATTCGTGACCATGCACAGAGCCATTGTCAGTCACATTGGCTGCATGTCTGTGTCCCGGATTCAATCGGAGCATCTCTCAAGTACTTTCTAACAACCTGCCCAATGTACCAAGACATCAGAGACATAATACTTCCCATGAATTGCAAACACCCAAAGAGAGTTTGAAAACATGACAAATAACGGAAAACTCCCATACCTACTGGGTGGAGTACAGCAATGTGCAACTGTACAGAAAAGGACATCCAATGGAATACAACCACCATAAAGTGTAGCGGTGTCTACTTATAGTGCCTATAATATTTTTCCTGTTGGGCGCCAGACAGGGCCAAACCCTGCCAATGCAAATCAAATTACCTCTTTAATTGGTTAATTAGGCCTATAGCTCCGGCATAAGACTGTACCACATAAAGGTAGACAAATAATTTAATTAATAGTAGGCCTAGACTATGAGCAAGCTAAATCATAGGTTATTTTGCTAAAATGTAACAATCAATTACCTTTTCATAAATTCAAAAACCACTCAAGAGTCATGCTCAATTCAAAATCAAAATGTCCATGTATTGGATTCAATTCAAAATCATAAGCAAACATTTCATAAAACAAACAATTCATTTTCAGTCCAGCATGTGTATTAAACTCTCATAAACCAGTCAGTCAGGTCACTCAATTCAGTTGTCCGTGATCATATATGCGTTTGTCAATAGTTCAGACTTCAGACTCTCAATAGTTTGTGATGAACGCAACGCAAATGAGCGAATGAATGAACCTAAATAGAAAGTCTCAAAAGAAAAGATGTGTGTGCGTGTGTGTGTGTGTGTGTGTGTGTGTGTGTGTGTGTGTGTGTGTGTGTGTGTGTGTGTGTGTGTGTGTGTGTGTGTGTGTGTGTGTGTGTGTGTGTGTGTGTGTGTGTGTGTGTGTGTGTGTGTGTGTGTGTGTGTGTGTGTGTGTGTGTGTGTGTGTTGTGTGTGATGCGAGTGCAGGGGGGAGAGAGGGGCGTTTGGGCTTGGGGCGTTTGGGTTAGGGCTGGAGAGGACCGTGAGGGGTCGGCTGTGTAGTCGCCTGTAGGAAGCTTGGAGAGGGTAATGTTGGAGTCGGAGACGCTTGCGTCACAGCCTCGGAACAGGGGCAAACAAACACAGTGCAGCGTGTAGCCTACAGTACCGCACCGAAGTTCGCGTTGGGTGAAGAAGATGATCAGGTAGATGTCCGGACTAATCCACGTTGGTCATCCCGTGCCAGGTAAGGTTTACTTGCGCGTTTTCAACATTATCTAATACGGTTCACTTTCTCACTGTTCTTTATATCGGCTGCACGTCTTCCTTCATTGAAACAAACATCCAAACTCGCCGCTCTCACTTCCGCGTCATGTCTCTCCTCCTATCCGCTATCAGAGCCCATATGAGCGCATCCGTAATTGACAGCCATAAAGGGACAGACGCACTTTTACCAGGCAGGTTAAAGCCGCTCTGTTACAAAAGGCTGTCAATCATGCCAGTATTCCTGCACTACCTGTACTGTACTGAAACACGCACATACCTTTAAATACACTTGAAAGACTGCTGCTGTTTCTAAACGTTATATTAAGTTATCTGAACAATTCTATGATATGTGAATACATTTTTGGATTGCTCATCTCCAGCAGGTACAGTTATCCTGCTTGGCTAGGAAAGCTGTAGATGTGTTGATTCAGTTTGGCTGGCACCACATACTTATGTGAATCTGGGTTTTCTACTCTAGCATACCTGAAAAACAAATACAGAAACAAACTAAATGCTCAGCATGACCTCAGAATAGCACTTTCAAAAACCAAGCCCAGAATAGATCTGCTGGTTGAAAACTTCAACCAGCCACATACCTCTCATTAGATTTCATTGTGCCATAGATTAAATATTATACCCCTTCTAGCATGTCAGGTCAGTAGAATTTTTAAATAAGTCAGTAAAAATGTATCAGAATGTTGCTCAATGTTGGGGTTTAAGGTTGAGGGACAGAGGGAGGGGGTAAGAAATGGAGAGTTGAAAAAGGGTGATAAATAGAAAGGAGAGTAGAACATGTTTGTTAATTTAAAAGTGTTACAAAATGGTATGTACATATTTTATGAGGTGGTGAGAAACTTAACATTACACTCAGCAAATTTGATTATTGCTGTGATGTACTTTTATAATGAAATAAATACATTTTATATACATTTTAAATTCATGGTTTCTTGTGTTCTTTATCAGTAGTTTATAAATGTATGTTATGGCAATTCATGATGTATTTTTGTAAGTTTGGGTCCCGGGGAAACACCAAATTTCTCTTTTGGGTCTTGAGCTGAAAAAGTTTGGGAACCCCTGTCCTACACTACAAAAACTGGGATTGGGGTTAATTAATATTTATTAAATAATTATTAGTAACTTATACATAATAAAAAAAACGATGTGCCGTATGCAATCAAATTGGGCTGAATTCAACGAATTTGAACAATTTATTAATTGCATTTTACACAATTTTTGTTGAATAAAATTAGCTGTGATACATTGAGTCGAATTTAATTATATTTTATCAGCAATGTCAGAGATGCAGAAAATTGATAGATTTTACTCATTAGGAGGTCTTTGGTTTTAATCACCTGGCACTTTCGCCCAACTAATGGGACTTTATTTTGACACCACGTGGATGATGCGGCCAATCACATGCAAGGATCATGCTATTGCCATTATATCCAAAGACAGCAAGTGTGGCACTGGTACATGCACACGGACCCAGGTGAGTAATAATTACGAGTACATTTAATCTGTTGCCTGTTCTCAAGTGAATGCAGTACCACTATGTTTGTATTCATGTAACATGCTGCTAAAAGTAGCCTATTAAGTTTTACATTTCAGGAGAAAATGTTTTTCCGACTGTTGTAGGAGAGTGCATGCAATTCCGACTCCCCCTTCACTATCTTATCTTGGTTCGCTAATGCGTCTGTGGCTTGCATGCTTGCTATAGCTAGCCTATACTAGCTAACCAGTTCTTGCTAAAAAGACGCTCGCCTGACATCGTCATGTAACTCGAGAACCGAGGAACGGAATTGGTAGAGTGAGGTTGCATTAGAACGGCAAAAAAATTATCTTTCGAACAGTATTTATATGTTGGGCGAAAAATGCAACCAGAGCCTCTAGACGCTTGCAAAGTGCCGCGACTTGTGTGTGTGTTCAGTGCACGGGCCCGACACGGTAACCCACCTGTTAAGATTAAAACGTGGCAAAAGCCAGGCACCATGCTGTCGGCTCGCATGCTAGCTAGCTAGCCTATACTAGCCAACCAGTTCTTGCTAAAAAGACGCTCGCCTGACATCGTCATGTAACTCGAGAACCGAGGCACGGAATTGGTAGAGTGAGGTTGCATTAGAACGGCAAAAAATTGATCTTTCGAACAGTATTTATATGTTGGGCGAAAAATGCAACCAGAGCCTCTAGACGCTCGCAAAGTGCCGCGACTTGTGTGTGTGTTCAGTGCACAGGCCCAACACGGTAACCCACCTGTTAAGATTAAAACGTGGCAACAGCCAGGCACCATGCTGTCGGCTCGCATGCTAGCTAGCTAGCCTATATTAGCCAACCAGTTCTTGCTAACTAGCTATCGTGCTAGCTAAGCTGTAACGTTATCAGCCACAACACGGTGTTATTTCCCTATTTTCTTTTTGTGAACATGCAAATATTTCTTGTAGAAGTGGCACAATCTTCCATTTACTTGGGTATGTAAATGTATTACTTTTTTCCTTATCTTAGGCTTGGACTATGAGGTGGAACTGTAAGATCTGCAAATCATTGTCTACTACAAGGAGGAATCTACTGAAGCATTACAGACTACAACACGCAACATTCGGTAGTGCACAACCCCAGCTATGTCTATATGACGGTTGTCCTTGCACATTCAAAACACAGGGTGCCCTTCGCACACATTTATCCAGATACCATGCAGCAGGAGAAAGTTCAAGGCCAGGAGTGTTTAGTTTGCAGTCGCCATTGTCCTACAGTGAAGGACTACTTTCAGCATATTGGAAGGCATCTGAAGAGGCACGAAACTGTCTTTTGTGTATTTAAAGGTTGTGACTTTTGCACAAATATATACAATACATTTCTCAAACACAAAAACAGAAGCCATATAGGCTATTCTTTGAGTGATTTTAAGCAAGACGTGTTTGCGAGTCACCATAATCAGACTGTTGACCATTCTGATGTAGGCCTACCAGAGGCCAGTGATGGTGAGGAGGATGGATTTTGTGTTTTTATTTATTTCATGGTTATACCGTTTTTAGAAATGTACTTGTACCATTTGAGGCTTCAATGTTCCTTTTTGTTTTTCAGCTCCAGGATGAGTTTCAAAGAATCACAATGGTGCACCTTGAATCACAGTTCATGTCCAATCTGGATGAATACACTCCCAAGCTGTTGGCCCGCTTCCAGTCCAAGGGTGGCGCCGTGGGGATGAGGTTGAAGGCTATCCTACTTGAGGTACTCTTCAATGACTTTTCTGTTTGCTAATATTCTCAGGCATGTTGTTGTCAAACTACTGGAATATCATTGCTTATATGAAATATACAATTGTTCGCTTGTCATTTTCTCTACAACAAAGAGTATGAAATAGTTGCAGACCTTTTAAATACACAGTTGGCGGCTGGTTAATGTGGGACACCTGGTTGGAAAATAGTTTTCAAATTGTATTTGGTTAATTTCTGTTTATTTTGAGATGGACTCTTATTTGACCAGCTTATTGAGAACTCCACTGGTTTGGATTCATAACCAATTGCAAAGTTTTGGTGCTAGGAGTTCTAATAATAATTACTGGACCATGGAAGGTAATTACACACAACACACGTGTGTGCGTGAGGCGACAAAAAACAAACTCATTTCATAATTATGTACTCTGAAAATATGTGAATGTCCCCGAGTTTGGTGACTAGTATGGGGGGTTATGGTGTTAAAAGTTGAACTAGTCAATGAACAGTAAGGAAGTAGGTAAAGGCGTCCATAGGCCCACAGTTGATGCAGTTGCTCACATCCTCCACACTGCAATATACTTAAGAATAATGATTATTTGTGTCATTTCAGGCTCCGAGCATCAACATCACCAGAGATGTTGCCATTCGGGGCTTGGTGATGTACCTTGGGGAATCTACAGATCAGCTCTTAAAGGACTATGATGTAAGTTGAAGCACATGTTAAAAGAGAGAAAAGGGTTGGGGGCAACTTTAAGCCTGAGGATGTTTTGTGAATACGGCCATTGGTTTTCTTGTCCAAAGGTTGGAAGGAAGGAATTTGGGAGATGTTCAATTATAGGACCTTCTCCTGTGGCTGTACAGTCTAAAGTGTCTTGCCCTTTCCGGATGCTGATGGAGATGGTGTGTCGCAGGACCTTGCTGTACAAACAGCAAAAATCTACATGATCAAGAAGGAAACATCAGAGGGTCCCCGACGACATCGGTATCGTCATAGAGGGCATGAAAGTTCTGACTGCTTTTTTCCCATGGGCTTGCTCCATGCTAGTTGGGTGGGCATATGCAGTGAATCTTGCCTATCCCAAGGAACTAAGGTACACAGAATTAAAGGCCTTTACATTTTTCTAACCTACCTTGAGTGAACCTGTATTATTTATGCCATTTCCTTTGGTTTTCTTCCTCTCTTTGATCTCAGGTACACATTTGAAGTCTTCCAGAAACTCTTCCTGGAGCTGGATTGTACAAGGCTGTCTCCAAAAGTGACCAACCTCAAGAATAAGATACTGGTGAGAAAGGTGACCCTTGCAGAGTGAAAGGGAAAAGTCACTGTCAAAAATAACATTGTTTCCTTCAAGTTTTGGTTAAATGTGAGTTTCAGTGATCCGGTTACTGTAAGTAGTTGTTTCATCTCAGATTTATCCAAATAGCCATACTTATTTGAGAGGAGAGGCTTCATGGTTTTGAATATTGGCATAGAACAGTTTGTTTATAATGTGCACCTTGTGTACACTTTACCTTGCGGGGTGAGGCAAGGTCAAGTGTTGGGGCATTTACAATGTTGTGAGACTGTTGTCCATTTCATTTTAAGCACCTGACATTGGTTTTCTTCCTCTCTTTGGTCTCAGGTACACTGTTACAACCCCAGTATGTCTAGGGGAAGGGGTGAATAACATAAAAGATGATTGTGTTGTAATTAGTGATAAATGAACCAAAGGATAAATAATTCAATGCCCACAACAAGTTTAGTTTAAAGAAAGTAATATATTGTGCCTTTTATATATACAAACAAAACAGACTAATAGACAATGACAATGGTGGATTTGATACACACAACCAAAGGGGAAAGGGGGGGGGGGGAGAAGGGAAAAGGAGCTTGAATGATGCCAAAGGAATAAACTAAGTAAAACAAAACACAACTAACTCAGTAAGGAATATCTTGTCTACCTATATACAAACACAAAGGTCAAATAAAACCTACTACTCACTACCTACACTGACTAACCAAACGTTATGTTCAAAACCTACAATGAGTGGCATCACTCCTTACCTAGTGTGTCTAGACAATATTACCACTACGTGTAGCACCAAATGTGTTGGGCCCCTTACCTGCTCCAATTCCCAACCCACACACACACATACACGTGTACCAAGTTGGCTAAATATATCAGAATCAAACATTCGACCAACAGCATATAGACAAAAAGAAGGGGGGAAACAGGAAGTGCCACATGGGTTTTAAAACAAGAGGAGGGCTTCCGATTGGTCAACTGGTGATTTGCTTGATGGCTGGGATGACTGGCTGGTTTCCAATTAGTGTCCTGATGAAGGACAGGAACCTGGATCAGAGTATAGCAGGTGGAGGGAGTGGGAGAGAGAGAGAGAGAGAGAGAGAGAGAAATAGAGAGAGAGAGAGAGAGAGAGAGAAGGAGAGAGAGAAAAAGAGAGAGAAAGAGAGAGAAAGAGAGAGAAAGAGAGAGAAAGGGGGGGGCACAAAAGTACAAACAACAGCCACATGCTGGAACGTAACACCCCCGTACACAAAAACAAACCCATTACCCAAAAAATAAAGAGTGCGGTTGGTACAACAACCACTCGGGTCGATTATGACGATTCGACAGCAACAGGGAACGAGTCGACGGCTAACGAAAAAATGAGTCGACAGAAACAGAACGAGTCGACAGAAACAGGGAACGAGTCGACGGCAACATAAAACTAGTCAGCGGCAACAGAAAACTAGTCAGCGGCAACAGAAAACTAGTCAGCGGCAACAGAAAACTAGTCAGCGGCAACAGAAAACTAGTCAGCGGCAACAGAAAACTAGTCGACAGCAACAGAGAACGAGTTGACGGCAACAGGAAACTAGTCAGCGGCAACAGAAAACGAGTCGACAGAAACAGATAACGAGTCGACAGCAACAGAGAACGAGTTGACGGCAACAGGAAACTAGTCAGCGGCAACAGAAAACGAGTCGACAGAAACAGATAACGAGTCGACAGCAACAGAAAAAGAAAGGTAACCCAAACAGTAGACACTGGAGCAAACACACTATTGTTTAGTGGTTTGTCATCAACATCATCAGTAACACCAGAAGCAATCACCTGAACTGAAGCAACAGAGGTGGTTGCTTTTTCCTCTACCTCCTCTGGCTGAGGGTTCCCTCTAAGGTGATACAACTTCAACATGTTAACATGGCAAACACGAGTCTTGCGCTTGCGGTCAGGGGTACTTATCAAAAGGCCTACAACCTTTTCACGAGTCACAGGTAACTGAGGAATACAGCCACTCTTGGTCTGGTCTGTAGAGTTTGGGTGACCTTTGGTCTCTTCCAGTGGTGGGCACCTGGAGACATCAGGGCTAACAGTTAGAATATCATCACTAACAAACAAGGATGTTACCACAGAGTCAGCCAGATTAACCACATCACCCATTTCTTCCCCTTTTCGTAACCGAGCGTGGATGTCCACGCAGGCAGGGAAGGCCTCAGGGAATAACTGACCAAGGTCTAACACAGGACACTGCTCTGGCTGATCCAATACTTCTAGCACTGGCATCACTTTTCCTCCAGCTATGTCATTACCCATAATGAAGGCAACACCTTCGATTGGCAATGCATGACGCACAGCAATATCAAAGAACCCAGAAGCCAAAGCTGACTGGACGTGGACCTTATGCAATGGCACAGGAATGAAACCCATTTCAATTCCCTGCACTATAACACTAGAGCCACAGGATGTTTGGTCAGAAAAGGGCAGAACGTTAGCAAGCAGGAAGGACTGCTTAGCACCAGTATCCCTTAGGATATGAACAGACTTCTGATCACTCGGATTTCCAGTGAGCGAAATTAACCCATCAAAAATGAATGGCTTAAAACTAGGATCCGGTTCGGTGGGCTGACCTGAGGCAGACGGCCTAATTATCTTAACAAAGCCTACCCCTTTTGTCTGGCATGAACTCTGACCTTGCTGTTGTTTACGTTTAAGAATGTGGCAGTCAGCGATGAGATGCCCAGTCTTATGGCAGTAATAACATTCACGGTCGGTTTTTGAGTGGGCAGGTGGCAGTGTCATGTGGATTGATTGCGACACAGGGCCTTCAGGAAGTGACCCTGCAAACCTATCACTACGGGATGGTGTAAAGACAGTTTTGTGAATAAGCGTGAACTCATCCGCAAACACTGCAGCCTGTGACAAAGAAGTTACCTTCTGCTCATTTAAGTAGACCACAATGCGTTCAGACACACAATTCTTAAATTCCTCCAACAGCATCAGTTCTCTAAGAGAGTTGTAGTCCGTAGACTTGTTAGCACTACACCACTTGTCAAATAGAGTTCCCTTCTCTCTGCCGAACTCAACAAATGTCTGACTTGAGGACTTCTTGTGATTCCTGAATCGTTGCCTATAGGCCTCTGGCACCAACTCATATGCACGGAGAACAACAGACTTCACAATGTCATATTGCAATGAATCATCAATGGACAGAGAAGAAATCACCTCCTGAGCTTTTCCACTCAGTTTACACTGTAACAATAGAGGCCATGCCTCCTTCGGCCACTGAAGGGATGTAGCAATACGCTCAAATGCACTGAAGTAGGCATCTACTTCGGTCTCCCGAAAAGGTGGAACCAGAGATATATTTTTACTTATGTCAAATGACCTAGACAGAATTGATTGAGATGAAGATGGTGCCATCGGAGACTGGAAACCATCTCTTGCATTTTCCAACTCCAGCTGTCGTATTTTAACAGCCGTTTCAGCCTCGATTTCCAGCTTGCATACTGCTAGCCTGAAATCAATTTGTCGTGCCTCAGCCTTCTCTTGAGCTTCCATGTGAAGCCGAGTCAAGCGAATTTTCATTCGTGCATCAACCAGTGAACTGGTTGAGCTAGGAGAGAGCGGGTCAAAGCGCGGTAATGTAGCAGGTGGTTTCACCTCTGCCTTCGCACGCAAGCCAACTGGTGACTTTTGTTGCTCCTCCTGCAACAAAGGAGAACTAACTTCTGTAGTCCCCTCTTCCTCCAAGGCACTAGAACCAGGCTGCTCTGGCAACACAAGTATCTCCATCTCCACCAATTTGTCCAACACCATAGACCTAATCTCTTTTTTAAGCAGAGACCTTGATATCTGGAGACCATAGTGCTTGCCTATCAGTAACAAATCATCCTTTCGGCACTTAACAAAAATTTCAACAGAGGGATTCTGAACAAACTGATCTATGGTAAACTGTGCCATGTCAGCAGTGGACAGCAACAGTACACCAATTACAAAATACCAATAACAGTAGGAACAAATTAATTATGTGGATCATCACCACAAACAATCATCAAAACCAGGAACCCTTTACAGGAGATCCCGGACGAGCCCCCATTTTATGTTACAACCCCAGTATGTCTAGGAGAAGGGGTGAATAACATAAAAGATGATTGTGTTGTAATTAGTGATAAATGAACCAAAGGATAAATAATTCAATGCCCACAACAAGTTTAGTTTAAAGAAAGTAATATATTGTGCCTTTTATATATACAAACAAAACAGACTAATAGACAATGACAATGGTGGATTTGATACACACAACCAAAGGGGAAAGGGGGGGGGGGGGAGAAGGGAAAAGGAGCTTGAATGATGCCAAAGGAATAAACTAAGTAAAACAAAACACAACTAACTCAGTAAGGAATATCTTGTCTACCTATATACAAACACAAAGGTCAAATAAAACCTACTACTCACTACCTACACTGACTAACCAAACGTTATGTTCAAAACCTACAATGAGTGGCATCACTCCTTACCTAGTGTGTCTAGACAATATTACCACTACGTGTAGCACCAAATGTGTTGGGCCCCTTACCTGCTCCAATTCCCAACCCACACACACACATACACGTGTACCAAGTTGGCTAAATATATCAGAATCAAACATTCGACCAACAGCATATAGACAAAAAGAAGGGGGGAAACAGGAAGTGCCACATGGGTTTTAAAACAAGAGGAGGGCTTCCGATTGGTCAACTGGTGATTTGCTTGATGGCTGGGATGACTGGCTGGTTTCCAATTAGTGTCCTGATGAAGGACAGGAACCTGGATCAGAGTATAGCAGGTGGAGGGAGTGGGAGAGAGAGAGAGAGAGAGAGAGAGAAAGAGAGAGAGAGAGAGAGAGAGAGAGAGAGAGAGAAGGAGAGAGAAAAAGAGAGAGAAAGAGAGAGAAAGAGAGAGAAAGAGAGAGAAAGGGGGGGGCACAAAAGTACAAACAACAGCCACATGCTGGAACGTAACATACACATTCGAAGTCTTCCAGAAACTCTTCCTGGAGCTGGATTGGACAAGGCTGTCTCCAAAAGTTACCAACCTCAAGAATAAGCTACTGGCTTAAGAAAGGTGACCCTTGCAGAGTGAAAGGGAAAAGTCATTGTCAAAAATAACATTGTTTCCTTCAAGTTTTGTTTAAATGTGAGTTTCAGTGATCCGGTTACTGTAAGTAGTTAGTTTCATCTCAGATTTGTCCAAATAGCCATACTCATTTGAGCGGAGAGGCTTCATGGTTTTGAATATTGGCACAGAACAGTTTGTTTATAATGTGCACCTTGTGTACACTTTACCTTGTGGGGTGAGGCAAGGTCAAGTGTTGGGGCATTTACAATGTTGTGAGACTGTTGTCCATTTCATTTTAAGCACCTGACATTGGTTTTCTTCCTCTCTTTGGTCTCAGGTACACATTCGAAGTCTTCCAGAAACTCTTCCTGGAGCTGGATTGGACAAGGCTGTCTCCAAAAGTTACCAACCTCAAGAATAAGCTACTGGCTTAAGAAAGGTGACCCTTGCAGAGTGAAAGGGAAAAGTCAGTCAAAAATAACATTGTTTCCTTCAAGTTTTGGTTAAATGTGAGTTTCAGTGATCCGGTTACTGTAAGTAGTTTTTTCATCTCAGATTTGTCCAAATAGCCATACTTATTTGAGCGGAGAGGCTTCATGGTTTTGAATATTGGCACAGAACAGTTTGTTTATAATGTGCACCTTGTGTACACTTTACCTTGCGGGGTGAGGCAAGGTCAAGTGTTGGGGCATTTACAATGTTGTGAGACTGTTGTCCATTTCATTTTAAGCACCTGACAAGTTTCAAGTTTCTTTAATAGTTGTCATAGAAGTACAGAATACTTTCATACAAAATGCTTCTTACTGTTACGCTCCAGAGACTGTGCTAGACAAGATAGTATCAAATAACATAGTATAGCATGTAAATTAGAAGTAGAAAATGAGGTCACAGTGTTCAGTATAGACATATGTACAATGTTCGATGCAGAATAGACGTAACTGAGTTACCATATAATATACAATACTATGCAGTGTACTAATGTACAATATTATATAGTGCAAAGCAGAAATGCAGAAATGGGATGAGGTACAATTTAGGTACAATTTACAGTAAGGTGTACGAGTTGTAGTGCAATCCTTCATCAATAAATATAAAGTGTGGGGAGTGGGTGCTACAGTGTGTTTGTTTAAAGTGAGTGTGTGCTATAAAGTGTGGGGAGTGGGTGCTACAGTGTGTTTGTTTAAAGTGAGTGTGTGCGTGTGGATGTGTGTGTTATGTGCGTTTGATGGTTGTTGTTGTGTAGTGTTCATTGTTCGTTAAGCAGCCTGATGGCCTGGGGATAGAAGCTTCTTCTGAGTCTTTCTGTGCTCGCCTTGAGACTCCGGTATCGCTTGCCTGACCGCAGCAGTTCAAAGAGGCAGTTGTTCGGGTGGCTCGAGTCCTTAATAATTCTCTTAGCCTTCCCCCTGCACCGCTTGTTGTAAATGTTCTGGAGGGTGGGGAGCCCCCCTCCGATTGTGCGTTCGGCTGAACGTGTCACTCTTTGTAGTCTGCTTCGGTCTTGTGCAGTGCTATTCCCAAACCAGTAGGTGATGTTGCCAGTCAGGATGCTCTCTATTGTACATGAGTAGAAGTTCTTAAGGATCTTCTGACTGACTTGGAACTTCCTTAGGCGCCTGAGGAAGTAGAGGCGTTGTCGTGCCTTCTTCACAACACTGTCAATGTGTGTGGTCCATGTGAAGTCCTCGGATATGTAGGCTCCGAGGTACTTAAAGCTGTTGACTCTCTCAACCGGTGCCCCGTCGATGCTGAGGGGGCTGTAGTCCTTGACCCCGGACCTCCTGAAGTCCACAATCATCTCCTTTGTTTTGCTGACGTTCAGGGAGAGGCTGTTTTCCTGGCACCATCCCGCCAGGACCTTGACCTCTTCCAGGTAGGCCCTCTCGTCGTTGGCAGAGATCAGGCCCACCACCACTGTGTCGTCGGCAAACAACTACTTGTTGACATTGGTTTTCTTCCTCTCTTTGGTCTCAGGTACACATTCGAAGTCTTCCAGAAACTCTTCCTGGAGCTGGATTGGACAAGGCTGTCTCCAAAAGTTACCAACCAAGCTACTGGCTTAAGAAAGGTGACCCTTGCAGAGTGAAAGGGAAAAGTCACTGTCAAAAATAACATTGTTTCCTTCAAGTTTTGTTTAAATGTGAGTTTCAGTGATCCGGTTACTGTAAGTAGTTGTTTCATCTCAGATTTATCCAAATAGCCATACTTATTTGAGCGGAGAGGCTTCATGGTTTTGAATATTGGCACAGAACAGTTTGTTTATAATGTGCACCTTGTGTACACTTTACCTTGCGGGGTGAGGCAAGGTCAAGTGTTGGGGCATTTACAATGTTGTGAGACTGTTGTCCATTTCATTTTAAGCACCTGACATTGGTTTTCTTCCTCTCTTTGGTCTCAGGTACACATTCGAAGTCTTCCAGAAACTCTTCCTGGAGCTGGATTGGACAAGGCTGTCTCCAAAAGTTACCAACCTCAAGAATAAGCTACTGGCTTAAGAAAGGTGACCCTTGCAGAGTGAAAGGGAAAAGTCAGTCAAAAATAACATTGTTTCCTTCAAGTTTTGTTTAACACTTTGATCGCCATGGGTTAAATTCATAATTTACCATCCCTCGCCAGCTCTATTTGTCTATGGAGAAGTTCCCCTTCTTTGCAGGGCTATAACTTTTTAAATTCTATTGCTACATTGCCATTATTATGGCCCATTCAATGTCCTATATGTATTGTTCAGGGTGTAGCAACGTTAAACTTTTTCATTCACATATTCATACTAAAATATGGTCTAAAGTATAAGTATGTTTTTATCGTTTTCTGCAGCTTTCTTCAGAACGTGATTTATAGCCCTAAATGCATTATATTGATGATGAAATACAGTTTGGTAGCGATCGGCGCGAGATGAAAAATTTCAACTGGACGTACTTCTAGAATGATCTACGTATGATCTGATGATGACCGGATGGGTGGGGGATCGTTTATAATTCCGTGGGCAACGTTAGATGATTCATCCAGAGTGGGTCATATGTTCATCATAGCAGTTTATATTGAACACGTTAGAATATAACGCTGAATCTTACCGTATGTTCCTCGCGCCGTTGGACGATCAGCGTGGAGTAGACCGTTTTCGATTATGGGATGTAGAAATGCCCGATCCATTTCCAGGTTGTATAATAGTATATACGTCCAAATAACGTTGTTTATTGAGTTAGGGCGAGCGATCTATTATCCAGTGTTTCAAGATGGAGTCGCGGGAGCTATAGAGAGTGGCCGGACCACATTTGCATGAGTACTACTGGTTCAAAGGTTAATATCCGGTTGGCGATCTGCCGATCGGCCACCAGATGGCGCTCTTGAACCGCTAGAGAGTTGAGAGGAGATCACACTTGTGTCTCAGGGCCCCGGAGTTTTCGGCGGTTAAAGTGTTAAATGTGAGTTTCAGTGATCCGGTTACTGTAAGTAGTTAAGTTTCATCTCAGATTTGTCCAAATAGCCATACTCATTTGAGCGGAGAGGCTTCATGGTTTTGAATATTGGCACAGAACAGTTTGTTTATAATGTGCACCTTGTGTACACTTTACCTTGTGGGGTGAGGCAAGGTCAAGTGTTGGGGCATTTACAATGTTCTGAGACTGTTGTCCATTTCATTTTAAGCACCTGACATTGGTTTTCTTCCTCTCTTTGGTCTCAGGTACACATTCGAAGTCTTCCAGAAACTCTTCCTGGAGCTGGATTGGACAAGGCTGTCTCCAAAAGTTACCAACCTCAAGAATAAGCTACTGGCTTAAGAAAGGTCAAGTGTTGGGGTGGGGGTGAGGGGAGGCAAGGTCAAGTGGGGGGTGTGGGGTTATGTTGTGCTTAATTTGTATGTTTAAACTTGCAATAAAATGTTTTGATTTTGCATAATACATGTTTACCTGGTATTCTTTTTAATATGCATGGTAATCTGTTGACCCAATTCAAGTAAACCAAGCACCGCAAGAAGACATGATATTGGGTATAGAAATGAAGAAATTATGGGAACAGTGACATTTAGTGTTATTGAAGTCCTATAATGCCAATTAAAACACATTTGCATTATTCATTAGAGCAGGTAAATAAGAATTGCCATGTGTTGTAAATAATGTGTATAGTGTTTACTTAAAAAAATTAAGTTAACTAAGGGAAACTTCATATAATTGAATAGATTTACTTAAAAAAATTAAGGCAACAAAGGGACACGTCATATAATTGAATAGATTTTAATCGCATAAGTTTGATTAAAGTTGATTGAATAAGTGAACTAAATTTAAACCAAAAACTTAACTGCATGTTATTAATAATAATAGTTAAAATGTGTTGGATTTAGTAATAACATGCCAAATCATGAGTTAATATAGCCCAATGTTTTTTTTTGCAAGTACAACTCAATTTCACAAGGGAAATTGATTTAAATGTACTTAAAATGTTGGGCTATATTAACTCATGATTTGGCATGTTATTACTAAATCCAACACATTGTAACTGTTATTATTATTAACATGCACTTAAGTTTTTGGTTTAAATTTAGTTAACTTATTCAATCAATTTTAATCAAATTTATGTGATTAAAATCTATTCAATTATATGACGTGTCCCTTTGTTGCCTTAATTTTTTTAAGTAAACACTAGTCACATTATTTACAGTGTAGAGCAAAGACACTTAACCCCCGAACTGCTCCTGATGTGCAGGTCGGCACCTTGCACGGTCGCCTCCACCGTCGGTGTGTGAATGTGTGAGTGACTGGGTGAATGTGAGGAACAAATTATAAAGCGCTTTGGATGAAAGCTCTATATAAATGCACCATTTACCATCACAGGCTCACGTCCCACTCATCTGGTTGAGAGAGTTGTTCATCGCTTCCCGTAAGTGTGACATATGAAATTCAGGGATATTCCCTGTTTATCCTTAAAGGAACACGCCAACATTTGGGGAAATTAGCTTACCGTCTTCTCCAGAGAGAGAGACAAGAAGATAGATACCAGTTTCCTCTCTGTGCGTTCCGTAGAAAGCTATCTGGCTGCATGTTAGCCTAGCTTAGCACAATGAATGAAAGCGGACATGACCGGTTAGCCTTCGGGAGAGGTGTTAGTTGGACAATGCCTAGTGTAACTGAGGGGTACAATTCCCTGACTGTATTACTAGATATGATACTTACTACCACTACCTTTGTACTTTATATTCGGCCACCCAGTACTCGGCATAAATATATTATGATAAACACTCTCACGTAGATGAAACGGATCCAACACAAATGTACGAAGTCGAAGTATGTATTTATTCCTACACAGCAATGGTGTGTAGAGCAAGCACTTAATCACTTAATTACATTTATGAATTGAAATAGTATGCACTTTTATGGCAAAGAGTATTCGTCGGTATATCAATAGAGAATGTCCAATCTCTGATGGCGCAGGCGGTAAATATACGACCTGGAATAGTTAAGGAATAACAGCAATGATACTTTAATGATTATAAGACTGGATACACTAAGGGGGGTAATCCGGTCGCTTGTAAGACAACAGGAGTAGGAGGGGGGGGGGGTAGAGTCCGGCTGCCTCGTCCGGCCAGGGGTATCCCGGGTGAACCCACAGTAGTGCCGTTCAATGCGCCGGCGATCCTTGGACCACAGATGAAAGCAGATGGACTCTTTGTGGGCCGGCTCTCTCCGGTCCACGGAGGAGAGACGTGAAGCGGCCTCGTCTTGCAGAGCGCCTCCTCACCTTGCGTCCTCTCCAGGGGGGGGGGGGTCCCAACACACGGCAGTGTCGGGGGTCTTTATCCATGGAATAATCACTGTACACAAAGCATAATCCGTGCCTGGGAAGGCGGGCTGTCGTCGGTAGAATAATCCGGTATACAGGTCCACTCGCTCGTCGGCTCTGGGGCTCCTCGGATGCAGTCTCACATGGGGTCGACCATCCTGGATAAGCAGCCAGTTCTCTGCCCGAAACGATGGGGTGCTGGCTACGGTAGTATTCTCACCGTACGAAGCACTATATATTAACAGACTATTATTAGCTTAATAGACTACGTCCAACTCGACGATATAGTGCCAAATATGACTATTCAAATATTAATATACACGATGTCTCAATACCGATGGTAGGCCGAACTTGGCCTTACTCCCACACGTAGCGTCGCGGGGAGGCTTTACGTCTGTCACTCTATTGGAGGGTAAGAAACTGGACTGAAAAGGAAGTCCTACTTTAGTAGCGCAGTATATATACGCACTATGAACAAATAGTACCGTTAGTGGTGCGGTAGCCAGATTCCTACGCGGAACTAGGACTTGTTCGTACATGTTGAGCGGTACGTTTGAACTGGGTCTGGGGGGTATGGCAGCCTGGCACCAAGGTCTCGACCAATAGTAGAATGGAGACTATTATGGGATGTTCAGTAGGCTAGAATGGATATTCAATGCATATTGTACAAGGAATATACAAGGGATATCAGGGAATATTAGAGAATATACAAATACAATTAAATATATATATATAATAAATATATATATTCGGTTTAATCTGGCCCTTCACAACAGCCACCCCCTGATTGGTCCCAGACCTAATCAGTTAAGCAGAGACAGATTAATCGCGTTGTCTATTTACACATAAGGGTTTGCTGTAGGGGTCAGTCAACTTCACAAAGTCATAGGGTTATAGGGTCATGGTCATCATCGATTGTGTCTGGGAGTCGGGGCAGTTCTATGAGCCTCGCCACGGGACGGGTGTAAGTGCGACCCTGGACAAGCACTTCAGCTGCTCGGACCTTGCCGTCGGCACCGGTGATCACTTTGCTTACGCGGCCGGCCGGCCACATAGCTCTGGGCAGTGATTGATCAATAATCATGACGACTGTTCCTTCTGTCAAATTGTCTCTCTCCTTTACCCACTTCTGGCGGGTCTGTAGAGACGGTAGGTAGTGCAGTAGGAATGTCCTTTGTTGTGCACTCTCTATGGTAGTGCAATCATCTATGTTGGGGTCTGCGGAGATAACAGTGCTCAATCCACAGAACACAGGCTTCTTATTCTCAGCCTCCTCCTGACTGGCTTCCCTCGGGATAGGCGTGGGCCACTCTCCTTCCGGGAGCTTTAGGAATGCTGGGCCGTCACTGTAGACATTGCGACGGGTGAGGTCATCTAGGGGCATTCCCCGGGTGATGACGTCAGCTGGGTTCTGTTTTGTATCAACGTAGCGCCACTCTGTTTCTCCGGTTAACTCTTCGGTTAAGTCTTGAATCTCGGTGACTCTGACTCCCACGAAGACTTTGTACTTGCATGAGTCCGATTTGATCCAGGCGAGTACTGTCGTGGAATCTGACCACAGGATTGTTCTAGACACCGGTATGGTGAGCTCACGTTGGATGAGCGTGGCTAGGTGCGCTCCGGCTAGGGCTGCGCAGAGCTCTAGACGTGGGATAGATTGTTGCTTGCGTGGGGCTATTCTCGAGCGGGCGAGGACAAATGCTGTGTAGATCTCTCCCCCCTCTTCTTGGGCCCGCAAGTAGGCTACTGATCCGTATGCGACCTCTGAGGCGTCACTGAATACGTGTAAGTCCATTTTACATGTCTCTGGCCTCACCGTGGGTGGGAAGTAGCTTCGGCGCATATTAACGCCTGGGAGTGAGTGGAGCTCCATCTCCCACTCTCTCCAGGTGGATTCAGGGTGTGCGGGAATGGGGTCGTCCCAGCCCTGGTCCTTGTCCCACAATGCTCGTACAATCATTTTTGCCCTGGTGGTGTACGGTAGAATACATCCTAGCGGGTCATATTGTCGGGCGAGTGTTGTGTACACACTCCGTCTGGTGGTCGGCGCCGCCGCCGGCCTTCCCTGCTCCGTAGTCAGGGGCTTGTGTCTGTAGTGAAGCGAATCTGTTTTGAATCGCCACACCAATCCCAGGGTCATCTCCTGGGCTTCTCCCGGGATTGTAGCCATCCAGGTCTCGCTGCTGGCTGCCTTGTCCTCGGAGGAGAGGCTGCGCAGTACTTGCGGATCGCTGCTGGCCCACTGCCTGAGATCAAAGCCGCCTTTGATCAATGAGGCGCGGAGTTTAATCAGGAGAGCCTCGGCTTCTTCCTGGGTTGAAAGGCTTTGTAGACAGTTGTCTACGTAGAAGCTGTTCTTTCCGCTGTGTCGGACCTCTTCGTCCGCTGCTGGGTCCTCTGCTACATGTTTCTGTAGTGCAAATGTAGCACAGCAGGGGCTGCACGTCGTTCCGAAGGGGAGGACTTCCCATTGGTAGATGGCTGGGTGCTCATCTCCTGGCTTCTCTCTCCATAGGAACCGTAACAGGGGCTTGTCCTCCTCTACTAATCTCACCTGCAGGAACATTCCTTTAATGTCCCCGCTGATGGCCACCTTTTCCTGGCGGAAGCGGAGTAGAACGCCGAGTAGGGAGGGGCCGAGTGTGGGACCGGGCAGTAACTCTTTATTCAGATTTTGGGATCCGATCTGGTAGCTGCAGTTAAATACTATGCGGTCTTTACCGTTGTGATGGACCTTGTGGTGAGGCACGTACCACGATTCAGTGGTCTGGTCAGCCTCTTTAATGTCCATCTTTGTGACGTGTCCCGCTGTGATGAGCTTCTCAATCTCAGCGCGGTATACACTCTCTTGGGCGGGGTTCTTGGCTAAGCGCCGCTCCGTGTTCAGCAGGTACCGTTCTGTGGCGTCTGTCTTGGCGTGGAAAGTAGGCGTTCCTTCTCGCCGCAGGAGTGGCGTGGCGTATCTCAACACGCCGTTGACCGGGACTCTCTTGGTCCCTGTCTCGAGGAGGTGAATGGCGTAAATGTCATCTTTAGAGCGAATGTCTTTCTTTCCGTTCTTAAAGGGCATTTGTTCCAAGGTCCATAACCGCTCTACGTGTTGCAGGAGTGCGGTTTCTCCCTCTGTGACTCGGGAGTGGAGACATCTAGTGGCTGTACTTTGGTTGAGAGATTTGGCGAGCGGGCCTTGGAGAGTCCATCCCAAACGGGTCTCGACTGCTGCAGGACAGCCTCGGGGTCCGGTATGAACCCGGTCTATCGGGACAATGAGGTCTGCATGGTCGGAGCCTATCAACAGGGTCGGCATAGCATTGTCTATGAGCGGGATCGGTAACTTGCGCAGATGTGCATATTTCTCCATCAGCTTGGCGACGGGGTATGTGTACCGCGACAGTCCTATTTCTTGGCTGGTGAAAGCGTCTGTAATCTGGTACCGTCGCTCAGGCTGGCCGCTTGCTGCGATAGAGAATGAGACATTCTCGCCCTTTATCGTCTTCAAATCTCGTCTTATTGTCCGAATTGTCATTTGGGTTTCGCTTCCCCGCAGCCCTAGCTGGGCCGCAGCGGAGGCGAGCAGAAGGGTCTTCTCTGACCCGTCATCGAGGACGGCGTAGGTGTCCAGGACTTTATTCTGGTAGCTTAGTGTCACACGCACTACTTTTAGGAGTACTCGGGCTCCACTGCTGCTGGCGGGATCGATGTACATGACGCTCGCTTTGCTGCTGGATGGTGCGGGTGAAGGGCGCCGTCTGTTACTGTCGTGAAGTATGTCCAGATGGGCTCCATCGCACTTGGTGCACCTTTTCTTTAAGCGGCATTCGGCTGCCATGTGTGAGCGCGCACAGCGAAAACAGCGCTTGTTGGACTTTATCCATTGACTTGCTTCCTCCGCGTTCAGCTTGGGGAAGGAGTCACATTGCGCTAGCCAGTGTTCTTTCTCACAGTAGGGGCACACTATCTTCCACTTCTCCGTTCTGGAGGGGGTACTGTGGCTCCTGCTGCTCGGTACTGACTCCGATTGGTGCATCACAGTCACCGATCTTCTTCCATCATTTAGTCGTCTGGTTCCTTCTCTGGAGCCAGGGGTGCTCCGTCCGAATGTATCTAGCCGTAGGCTGCTGACTTCTCTCGCCAGGAAGTCTGCTAGATCGAGGAGGTTCGGTTCGGGGCCATTCGGGTCTCGGTGGTCTCTCTGCCGCCTAAAACGCTCCTGTCGAGCGGGCGGCAGCTTCTCCAAGATCCTTTCCACATTTGAGTTGGCGTAAAGTTCATGCCTCCCCTTCTCTCTCTGCGCTCCCAACATCCCTACCAGGGACTGCACTCTGATGGACAGGTCGTCCAGTGCTCGATTGTCTATTGCTGGGGGTAAGCGGTCGATGTGTCGGATCTCCTGGATCACGTAATCCCATATGCGCCCATACCTCTGGTCCAATGCTACCAGCGCTGCTGTGTATGGGGTGGTGGAAGTCGCGTAGGCGAGCGCTATATTATGTGCGCGGGGTACCTTTAAGTGCTTCAGTAGGATGGCGTATTTATGGCGTTCATCCAATACATCCACCAACATGGTCTCCAGACACATGCAGAGTTCTGTATACTGGGCCCGGTTCTCTTGGGTGAAGTCGGGTACCATAGGCGTGCCAATGTATGACGCTGACTGTGGATACATCGGCGAGCGTTGGGGGAGAGGCCTCCTAGGCGAGTCTCCTCCCGCTCCTTGGTATGGGCTGGTACCGGCAGTGTACCATGGCCCGCTTGTCCAGGTGCTGTTCCTCGGTGCGGGTCGTGCGTCGTGCTCACCCGGGTATAGAGTCGGGGGTCTGTAGCGCAGCTCCGCGGGAGTATAGCCTGGGCTGTACCGGACCTCCTGGTCCGGTAGAGTACTGTGCTGTCGGCGGAGCCTTGGAGCTCTATCTCCACGGTGCTCTCCCCGTCTTCTTCCGTGCCGAGTTCTCTCTCGGTAGCGTTGTATTCCTCCCGGGACTCATCGGGGACTACTTCTTCAGTACTGGCGGGGTGTGAAGTCATGTCTGGTTCCCACTGGTCCCCACCGTGAACTTGGTCAGTTACATTAGAACCCGTAGGGGCCTCTATGGTCGGGGTAGTCTGGGCGTTGGGGTTAGACATACTTTTACTTTCTAGTTTTACCGCGTTTACTGTTAGTAGAAGACTAGGTTGTTGACTGACAGCGTAAGCCTCTAAGTACTGAGGGAGCCGTCGTTCGCGCTGCGGGCGTTGGTTAGGAGGATCGTTTCGTGGAGTGTTCATCATAGGCCATTTCAATATTAATAACACTATATTAATATTACACTAATTACCCTCCGGCTCGAAGGACCAATTGTAACTGAGGGGTACAATTCCCTGACTGTATTACTAGATATGATACTTACTACCACTACCTTTGTACTTTATATTCGGCCACCCAGTACTCGGCATAAATATATTATGATAAACACTCTCACGTAGATGAAACGGATCCAACACAAATGTACGAAGTCGAAGTATGTATTTATTCCTACACAGCAATGGTGTGTAGAGCAAGCACTTAATCACTTAATTACATTTATGAATTGAAATAGTATGCACTTTTATGGCAAAGAGTATTCGTCGGTATATCAATAGAGAATGTCCAATCTCTGATGGCGCAGGCGGTAAATATACGACCTGGAATAGTTAAGGAATAACAGCAATGATACTTTAATGATTATAAGACTGGATACACTAAGGGGGGTAATCCGGTCGCTTGTAAGACAACAGGAGTAGGAGGGGGGGGGGGTAGAGTCCGGCTGCCTCGTCCGGCCAGGGGTATCCCGGGTGAACCCACAGTAGTGCCGTTCAATGCGCCGGCGATCCTTGGACCACAGATGAAAGCAGATGGACTCTTTGTGGGCCGGCTCTCTCCGGTCCACGGAGGAGAGACGTGAAGCGGCCTCGTCTTGCAGAGCGCCTCCTCACCTTGCGTCCTCTCCAGGGGGGGGGGGGTCCCAACACACGGCAGTGTCGGGGGTCTTTATCCATGGAATAATCACTGTACACAAAGCATAATCCGTGCCTGGGAAGGCGGGCTGTCGTCGGTAGAATAATCCGGTATACAGGTCCACTCGCTCGTCGGCTCTGGGGCTCCTCGGATGCAGTCTCACATGGGGTCGACCATCCTGGATAAGCAGCCAGTTCTCTGCCCGAAACGATGGGGTGCTGGTTACGGTAGTATTCTCACCGTACGAAGCACTATATATTAACAGACTATTATTAGCTTAATAGACTACGTCCAACTCGACGATATAGTGCCAAATATGACTATTCAAATATTAATATACACGATGTCTCAATACCGATGGTAGGCCGAACTTGGCCTTACTCCCACACGTGGCGTCGCGGGGAGGCTTTACGTCTGTCACTCTATTGGAGGGTAAGAAACTGGACTGAAAAGGAAGTCCTACTTTAGTAGCGCAGTATATATACGCACTATGAACAAATAGTACCGTTAGTGGTGCGGTAGCCAGATTCCTACGCGGAACTAGGACTTGTTCGTACATGTTGAGCGGTACGTTTGAACTGGGTCTGGGGGGTATGGCAGCCTGGCACCAAGGTCTCGACCAATAGTAGAATGGAGACTATTATGGGATGTTCAGTAGGCTAGAATGGATATTCAATGCATATTGTACAAGGAATATACAAGGGATATCAGGGAATATTAGAGAATATACAAATACAATTAAATATATATATATAATAAATATATATATTCGGTTTAATCTGGCCCTTCACAACACCTAGGCTAACCGGTCATGTCCGCTTCCATTCATTGTGCTAAGCTAGGCTAACATGCAGCCAGATAGCTTTCTACTGAACGCACAGAGAGGAAACTGGTACTGTATCTATCTTCTTGTCTCTCTCTGGAGAAGATGGTAAGCTAATTTCCCCAAATGTTGGCATGTTCCTTTAACCGGGGTATGCTTGTGTATCACTGGAATTATAATTTGTATTTTATTTAGTAGGCTACAGTGGCTCAGGAGGTAGAGCAGTCGTCTGGTAATCGGAAAAGGATCCCAGTTCAATTCAGGCTCCTCCTTGAGCAAGACACTTAACCCCTAATGGCCCGTTCTGACCGACTCCGGCAAAGTCTAGCGGCGTGTCTGCTTTCAATTAATGTTAGACGAGTTTACGCAGTCGCGAGGTACAACGGCAGGTACTGCATACGCTCCTCTACATTGATGAAATTGACTGCATCCGTGCTTGCTAGACTTGGCTGCAGGTGGTGTTGAATGTCCCGTGATTAAGACGGGGAGGACGCGACCCTCTTTGCGCCGCCCCTGTGCCTCAAATAGATTCGCTATCAGCTCTATCTTTAATCTTTCAAAATGTTCAGTTGCTATCGCTATCAGCTCTATCTTTAATCTTTCAAAATGTTCAGTTGCTATTGCATGCACTCATCTGTGTTTCACTAGACACTTGAGTGCATGCTTACCAACTGTTAGTCTGCAACACTACTATCACCGACATCTAAGAAGGGAGATCCCCCCTTGAATGGCCCTTCTAAGGTTTCTCTCCTCCACACTGCCTGTGGAGCATTTTTCCCTATTGTTAGGTTTTAGTGAGTTTTTCCTTACCTTCGCGTGGGGTATGTCTGGGAGTGCTTGCATTCTTTCATTTATTTGCATTTATTTAAAATGTGTTGGACCTTATGGTGTTCTTGTTCTGTTCTTGACTTATTGTTATGTTTCTTCTTGACTTGTTTAAAGAAGACGTGTACGGCCCATGGGGACATTAACGTGTGTTGTCGGGCCTTACAAATAAATTTGATTTGATTTGATTTGATTTGGTGGGAACGCACCATAAAGGCTCCCACAGAGTCAGTCGGAACGTACACGGAACTCAAAGCGGACGTCCGCATCGCTCACCGGTGTCACACAAAAGGCTGCTCGGCGTGTTGGTTGACATCGACCGGCACTTAAACTCTGAACACTCACTCCGTGCCAAGAGAGACTAGGGCAGGATCATGGTTCTATGGGTCTATTGGTCCGGTAAGACTTTGGCAGATAGATTACGCAAAATGTTGTTTTACTATCACTATCCATTCCAATTCATATACACATTTGGACCATGTCTTTTTTTCATCATCTGAAGAAACTTGAGAAGTTTGAATGGCTTTTCTAAATGAAGTGTGTAAAACTGACCGTTTTATCTCGAAATCTTGGAAACGGAGATAAACTAGACTCTTTATTTTGTTTATTTATCGGTGGACAACGCCATGACAGAAAGTGTAAACAGTGCGCAAAGACTGTGGGAAATGTAGTAAACTGGCACAAGAAATGTAGGAAATTGGTACGCGGTGGTACGCTCGACTATGAAACCTCAAACGACTGCGGACATGCCGCGCGGAGTCCGGTCCGCTCACAGTGCGCCCGACTCTGTGGGAGCCTTAACTGCAGGTCGCCACCTCGCACGGCTGCCTCCTGAGAATGTATGGGGTGAATGTGAGGCACAAGTTGTAAAGCGCTTTTGGATAAAAGCTGCCATATAAATGCAGTCCATTTACCATTTTATAATTTAGTATCTTCCATCAGGCCTTGGCTTGAGTGGAATGTTAACCGTTGCTTTTTCTTTTTTACCCACACAGTCAAGTGAGGATACTGCAGATAAAGCTCTCCTCGGTGCGTCGTGGAGACATTCAGGCTCGACAACGTTTTCCAACTTTGTTTCTCCCCTGTGAGCCTTCTTCTCCAGTGTAGAGTTAGACCGAGTGTTATACTTAGACTCCCAAGATGCAACACTCAACGTCACACGAAGTCCTTCATTCCAACAGCCATCAGACCTAACACCTCTACTGTACCTCACTGAGCACAGAGTAACAGTATAAACTCATGCATATATTCCTGGACATTTGACTACATCTACTTTTTAAGGTTACTGTATATTACTGTATAATTTTGGCTGTATATTTTTAGAATGTATATACATACTTCAGAATGTATATCCATGACTGTATTTCTATTCTTATTCTTATTTTAGATTTTTGACTATACCTAAATGTTTATCAATGGGATCAATGAAGTGCTTGTATTCTATTCTATCTATTCTATTCTAGAGCCTCATTAACATTTCCAGACGGCGAGCGAAAACGTTGATAACTGCTAACATTGAGATCCCCCCTCAGCACATTATTCTCTGGGGGATTTATCGGCTTGTTCCCGTCGTATTTACAGAGTCGAGCGGCTATCAGAGAGCAAACTGCAGCGAGTGGGGGGGGAGAGAGAGAGAGAGGAGAGAGAGAGAGAGAGAGAGAGAGAGAGAGAGAGAGAGAGAGAGAGAGAGAGAGAGAGAGAGAGAGAGAGAGAGAGAGAGAGAGAGAGAGAGAGAGAGAGAGAGAGAGAGAGAGAGAGAGAGAGAGAGAGAGAGAGAGAGAGAGAGAGAGAGAGAGAGAGAGACCCGGTCCGGGTTAAGCTCGTCCAACAATCTCACTGCAATTACGGCCCGCCTGTACGAGTAAAGAGGTGCGCCGCGTGGAGAGAGAACATACTTGATTGCTTTGTCAATACGTCCACGTCTGTATTTTACCGGACGAACAGTTGAACAATTCCTTACGAGGAATGTAGGATTATAGTATAAAAAAATACCTTTTTTGTTTTTATTATCTTCCTCCGTACTGAAATAAACAACAATAAACACACTGAATTGTATCGTTTTTTTTTGCTGTTGTATTGTGACAGATAAGTCAGTTATTGAAGGGAGAGATGCAAAAAAAATTTGTTTATTTTGGTGGAGGAGGAGTAGGAAAAGGGGGGGCGGGCATTTTTGTTTCTTCCCTCTGTCTATTGACCATATTCACACGGTGGCCATTTTGCAGGGTGGAAGAAGTACTTAAGTACAAGTAGAAATACCGAAATAAACGAGTACTCTGGTAAAAGTAAAAGTCCTCCATTCAAATTCTACGTAAGTATTTGCTATTGAATGTACTTAAGTATCTAAAGTAAAAGTATGCATTATACATGATGTTTGTGTATTGCAGTGGTTGGGAGCATTCATTCCTCGATCCATTTATTTCGTTGTGTTAAAGTGGTGTGTGGTCCACTTCTGCAGCTCTGATTACATCCTCTTGTGTGTGTGCAGGCTTCAAATGTGAAAGTATATAATCTTCATACATTTTTGCCATGTTTTCTATGCAAAATATATTTCTTCAATCTAACTAGTAACGTATGGGTTCAGATAAATGTAGTGGAGTAAAAAGTACAATATTTATTTTGAAATGTGGTGGAGTAAAAAGTACAACATTTCCTTTGAAATGTGGTGGAGTAAAAGTATAAAGTTCCCTAAAATGAAAATACTCACATAAAGTACAAGTAGCTCGATATTGTACTTAAGTAAAAACACTTAGTTACTTTCCACCACTGCCATTTTGCAGGGTGGAAAGGAATCCCAACCTGAGCATGACATACATTTACTGTAGTCATTTAGCTGAAGCTAAAGCGACTTACAAGTTGCGTACAACAAGTCAGCAGGAAGGGTATAGCTATAACTCTGGCAGCTAAGGGTAAGTAAGATTGTTCGTCAAACAGTGTAGAACTTGGGTGCTACAGTCTCGAGTGCATACTAGTCTTTGGTGCATAATATTAAAGACATTATTAGCCTAGTTGGTAGTAATATTACACAAGCGGCACCGAGAGACCACGCGGCTCAGAAGGCGGCGTACCGCGCGGGGAGAATGCTCAAACGCAACATAATCGCCCCTCTTAGAGTTCAAATTAAGCCTATTACTATCTCTAAATAAGTCATCCTGCGAGAAACGCAAATGGCAGGCATGAGGGATAGAGGGAAAGTGTCTGTCTGCTATTGATTAGTCCACGGATGACTGCCTCGCAGATGGCTGCCTTGCAGCCAGCGGCAACCTGCAATTTATGTGACACATCTTCAATGGGTTTATGGTGTGTGTGTGTATTGGTGGCTGTGCACGTGCAATGTAGAGATGCGTGTCTCGTGACAAAATACAAGACGCCAGGCGACCTTTCATTTTGTCCGTGAACGTCTTTTATGTTGATGACATATTTGTGCAACAATCGTTTATTTATCGTTAGGAACAGAAGACGACAATATAATACCGATAATGGGTTACAGCTAATAGATACAGTATACTAGTAGATAAATATGTCCATGTCCGTAAAAATACATAAACGAATAAAAACAAAGGAGCGTACAGAAGTAAATAACTCTATAAAGCTGAGGTCGTCCTCTGCCTCCCTCTATTGCCCCCCCCCCCACCCAACCCCAAAGCCCCCAGCTGTGTGCCGGAGTCAGATCACCACAGTTTAGTCACACAAGTCCGCAATATAGTGGCACGACATTCACAGGAAAACAGTTACTCTTGACCCTGCCTCCCCGGACACACGGCCAAAAAGAAAAAACAGACCTTCAGCTCAATGACTAAAGTGTGGGGAAATGTAAAATGTACACTGCCGTACATGCACACGTGAACCAAACGCACCTAAGACACACACACACAGTCGATCATGAAGGCAGGGAAAAGAAGGTCTTCGTCCGTCCCCCCCAGTCTAATAAACGTACATAACACAGGCAGACTATGATGGAGTGGAGTTGTCGGCGGCGGGCGAGCGGGTCCCGTCTGTTGGAAACCAGCTGGTGGGGTCAGGGGTCAGATGCAGCATGGTCACACTAGGATGACAGCGGCTGCCTGTAAAACACAACCACAGCAGACAACAGGCATCAATCAACCGCCACGGCAGCTGCTGTAGTGTAAATCACCCCCGCCGACCGCTCTCTCCGCCTTCGCACCAAACCCACCTGTGCGAGGGAGAAGGAGATTGTTTTATTGTCAGTGTACACGAGGCAACTGTCTTTTCACATTTCTCTCCTAGTTACACATACACACAGTCCTCATATCCCTCCTAGTGACACACACACACAGTCCTCATATCCCTCCTAGTTACACATACACACAATCCTCATATCCCTCCTAGTGACACATACACACAGTCATCATATCCCTCCTAGTGGCACATAAACACAGTCCTCATATCCCTCCTAGTTACACATACACACAATCCTCATATCCCTCCTAGTTACACATACACACAATCCTCATATCCCTCCTAGTGACACATACACACAGTCATCATATCCCTCCTAGTGGCACATAAACACAGTCCTCATATCTCTCCTAGTGACACCTAAACACAGTCCTCATATCCCTCCTAGTGACACACACACACAGTCCTCATATCCCTCCTAGTGACACATACAAACAGTCCTCATATCCCTCCTAGTTACACATACACACAATCCTCATATCCCTCCTAGTGACACATACACACAGTCCTCATATCCCTCCTAGTGACACATACACACAGTCCTCATATCCCTCCTAGTGACACATACACACAGTCCTCATATCCCTTCTAGGTTTAGGTTTAGGTTTATTTTATTTGTTCAAGGGACAGTGTACATTAATAAAACATTTTACCAATATAAATGCACCCAATTTTAGCCAAAAGGCTAATTTCCATTGGCAGTCCCCCTGCCAGAAGGTACAGGCTCAAATCCTGTGTAAAAAAAGGGTTAGCAATAAAAACAGAATAAAATAAAATCATAATAAAATCAAGATAAATAACATTAGAATAAAAACACAACAAAAGCACATAGACATAGTAGGGATACAGGTCACAATACAGTCATGGACACAAGGACAGAGCACATCATGACATATTAAGAGACCCAGACATAGACAGACGCACCATATCCACACACACACATACACACACAGACACCTCAGTGTTGACAGTTCTGGTTTTCAATGAGCCATTCCCTAACCCTGCACTTGAATGAATGGTATGATGTGGACACTCTAATTGTTTAAGGAATTGAGTTCCATTGGTGGGATGCTCTGTATGAGAAGACGGCCTGGCCAAATACACTTTTTTTTAAAGGGATTGTACAGTCCCCCCTTGCACCTCTAGTGTTCCTGGTTCTAGTGACACATACACACAGTCCTCATATCCCTCCTAGTTACACATACACACAGTCCTCATATCCCTCCTAGTGATACATAAACACAGTCCTCATATCCCTCCTAGTTACACATACTGTACACACAGTCCTCATATCCCTCCTAGTGACACATACACACAGTCCTCATATCCCTCCTAGTGACACATACACACAGTCCTCATATCCCTCCTAGTTACACATACACACAGTCCTCATATCCCCCCTAGTTACACACTCTCCTCATATCCCTCCTAGTTACACATAAACACAGTCATCATATCCCTCCTAGTTACACATAAACACAGTCCTCATATCCCTCCTAGTTACACATACACACAGTCCTCACATCCCTCCTAGTTACACATAAACACAGTCCTCATATCCCTCCTAGTGGCACATAAACACAGTCCTCATATCCCTCCTAGTTACACATAAACACAGTCCTCACATCCCTCCTAGTTACACATAAACACAGTCCTCATATCCCTCCTAGTTACACATAAACACAGTCCTCACATCCCTCCTAGTTACACATAAACACAGTCATCATATCCCTCCTAGTTACACATAAACACAGTCCTCATATCCATCCTAGTTACACATAAACACAGTCCTCATATCCCTCCTAGTGGCACATAAACACAATCCTTATATCCCTCCTAGTGACACATAAACATAGTCCTCATATCCCTCCTAGTGACACACAGTCCACCACACATACAGTATGCATTTCATCATAGAGGTCAGAGCGCAGGGTCGTCTGTAGTGCAGGGCTCCTGGAGCATTTATTTAAGGGTTCAGTGCCTTGCTCAATGGCACTTAGGCAGGCTGGTGGGCACCATAGAGGTATTACCAGTCAGCCTTCAGCAGTGTTGGGACTAACGCGTTACAAAGTAACGCGTTACAGAAACGAAGTTACTTTTTGCCGCAACTAGTACTCTAACGCATTACTTTTGAAATTCAGTAACGCTACTTACGTTACTGAATGGTTTGTTAGTTCGTTACTGCGTTCTTTTTATGTAGATTCATAGCGAGCGTCCTTATTTCGCCTGCGTTTGTTTTGTTTACTGTAGACTGAAAGGCGCTATATAAAACGAAGTATTATTATTATTATTATTTCTTTCCGTAGCCTCATTCTGGTTTTCGCACTTCTGATTGGCCACTGACGTTCTGAAAGAAATAGACGCTCTCTACAGTAAACAACAAGAGGACGCTCGCTATGAATCTACATAATAAGAACGCAGTAATAATAACGAACTAACAAACCATTTAGCAACTACTTGGAGAGATAATTAATATACAACATGGAAACGAGATAAAGAACATGTTTGAAGGGCTGCTGGAGTCAACTGGACTAACGTTACATCTCGACCACCGCAGACTGGTGACGGTGAGTGCAATGTGTTCACTGAAACTCAAGATCAACGGATTTTGACTGTACGAAATCTGACAGGGAATCTCATAATACTAATCAAACAATATAAATATAGTCCTTTCATGCACAATTGATATCCTAACTATTCTAACGTTGCAATGCTTTGATTGATATCTTAAACAACGCTGCAAGATGGTTATGAATGAATTAATGAATGGATGAATGAATGAATGAATGAAAACTTTATTTAACAGATTGCAGAATGGGTACAATACAGTACGGCTCAATACATACAATTGTTAAGGGGATGCAGACCTGAGAAAGACGTTTGTCTTGTTTCCATCAGGGTCCCCCATTTTCAATTCATATAGACATTTATGACATACACAACATACATGACATTTATGGCATAGGGACATATAGGTATTTAGTACTGATACATTTGTGACATAAGCGGTATTCAAATATACAGTACTGTTACCCCTAGATCCTGACAGAGTATATACATATGATGGGGAGGGGACTGTACATTAGGAGGGGGTGGGTGGGTGGGAGAGAAATATACATACAGCGGGGAGGGAATATATAATGAAACACTCTAGACCACATTGCTTAGCAGAGTTCGGTGATGTGAATGGAAACTGTCAAGTTGATCAACCGATTTTGAGTATATGGGGCATGGGACTTGAGCAATTTTTTTTTTTTTTTTTTTTTAAATAACTAAATAGTTACTTTTCACAGTAACTCATTACTTTTGGGTGTAAGTAACTAGTACAGTAACGAAGTTACTTTGAAATGAAGTAACTAGTAAAGTAACTGAGTTACTATTTTTCAGTAACTAGCACAACACTGGCCTTCAGTCACCAGCTCAAGACTGGAACACATTTACATTTTCTTAGTCATTTAGCTGATGCTTTTATCCAAAGTCAGCAGGAGGGGTAACATCTCTGACAGCTAAGGGTCAGCATTGTCATATCAAATAATGACTTGGGTGTTACACTCTGAGTGCATAGTAGTATAGACATATTAGCATGATGGGTAGTAGTATACGTATAGTAGTAGGGTACATAGTAGTAAAAGAAAACAGTAACACGGTAGTTTTCTTTATTCATCTCCCGTCTGGATTGAACCAGCGATCTTTCGGTTACTGGCCGGCCTCTTTTACCTGTAGGCCATCCTTGTTAACAGAATTCGACTATAGGGCGACAATAATGTGGTCAAGAGGCATGGATTAGATCTTGAGCCTTAACGTGGCATGGTTTATTATTCACATGGAAAGCAGCAGATCTACAGTTCTTCTCTATCTGAGAGACATGGGGGAGAGAAGGAAGTGGGAGGATACATTCACTTTTATACTTGCCCCAAGGTGGTGTACCTGGGTGGTTCCGCCTAGAGAGCCCTCTAGTGGGAACAGATATATATGCAACTAGACAGTCACTGGTGGAGACAGTTATATATGCAGGTAAACAGTTACTAGTGTAATCAGCCATATGTACAGTTAGACAGTTACTAACAATCCTACACAGAACCTCAGAACTCAACAATCCTGCCTCCCCATCCTTCTTTTGTGAATTATTAATTGGTAAAGGAACCAATTTGCACTTTTTATTCTAGAAGTGTGTGAGGTCGCGGGGAGTAATTTATGATCGGCGGCCGACGTCGAGAGTTTTAATTAAGTCTAGGCCTTGTTAATCACCAACTACCGGACCAGGTCAGCCAGTATCAGGCCAAGAGGCTGTCACGTTTAGTAAGTAAGTAAGTAAGTAAGTAAGTAAGTAAGTAAGTACATTTTATTTATAGCACCTTTCAAGATACAGGATCACAAAGTGCTTTCCAGTAAAAAAAAAAATACATCAAACACCATCAGCAATACATAGAACAAATCAAACACACCAACTAGAAAGTATAATACAAAGTAAAACCAAGATAAGACTAGCCAAACACCTGTCTGAACAGTAGCATTTTTAGCTAGAGAAAGGGAGGCATTCCACAGTTTGGGAGCAACTACCTGAAAGGCACGATCACCCCGGGTTGAAAGTCGGGTTCTAGGGACAGACAATTAAAAAAAATTCAGAGGATCTAAGGGCCCGGTTAGTTGAGTGAGGTGTAAGAAGGTCTGTAATGTATCCAGGTGATAGGCTATGAAGGGCTCTAAAAGTAATTTTAACAGGGATTATGCTCACTCACCGCAAGACAAGGACCAAATGGCATGTGTTTCTAAGTCATTGGACTCAAATGCTACTACAATGCTCAGCCACATTACTGCACCCTCATGCATCAATATAATGTGCAATTATTTTAGCTTGTCAATTGTGTACTTATTTAAACTTTTTATTTATATTTAATTATACTTAGTTGTACTTATTTAATTGCATATACCGCAGACAGTTGATTGTCTATTGTATAGAAGAAATGCCTGCTTTTTTTATTCTGCAAATTGTTGCTTTTTTATTCCTTTATGCTGTGGAGCAAACGGAGAGTAAGAATTCCATTGTACTTGCTGCAATCTGAATCTGAATCTGAATTTAACAGAAATGACAAAGGTTAGATGTGATATGCTTTTTACAGTGACACACACTGAGCGAAAATACAGACTCAAAATAATAAGCTCTCGGTTTTGAAATGGCGTTTACACACACGCACGCACGCACGCACGCACGCACGCACGCACGCACGCACGCACGCACGCACGCACGCACGCACGCACGCACGCACGCACGCACGCACGCACGCACGCACGCACGCACGCACACACACACACACACACACACACACACACACACACACACACACACACACACACACACACACACACACACACACACACACACACACACACACACACACACACACACACACACACACACACACACTTCCACTCCTAGTCCTCCGAGCCCATAACCACTCTCTCCGATGTGTCAATTTGGAGGGTATCGCCGTGGTGTCGGGGGGGGGGGGGACGACGACGACGACTATAATCACTGGGTGCCACTTCAGTCGCCAGCAGCAATCTCTTATCTCAGTCCACTGCACCCCATAGCGACGCTCCCCATGCTCTGATTGGACAGACGAGGGTCTGGCCACTCACACACAACCTCAAATTAGAGAGAGAGAGAGAGAGAGAGAGAGAGAGAGAGAGAGAGAGGAGAGAGAGAGAGAGAGAGAGAGAGAGAGAGAGAGAGAGAGAGAGAGAGAGAGAGAGAGAGAGAGAGAGAGAGAGAGAGAGAGAGAGAGAGAGAGAGAGAGAGAGAGAGAGAAAGAGAGAGATAGAGAGATAGAGAGGAGAGAGAGAGGGAGAGAGAGAGAAAGAGGGAGAGCGAGAGAGAGAGAGAGAGAGAGAGAGAGAGAGAGAGAAGAGAGAGAGAGAGAGAGAGAGAGAGAGAGAGAGAGAGAGAGAGAGAGTGTGGAGGGGGGCATGAAATAAAGGTATTTGAAGGAGTGGTGTGTTCATTGGCTGTCATTGTCTCCGGGCTCCTCAGAGTCTTACAGCAGAAAATAGCCATAAAGGGCGGGAAAGAGAGTCCAAGATGGAGCCAGTTATTTTCAGACGAGCCCACTAACACAGGCGCCCAGGAAGATAAACTACGCAACTCAGAGACTGTCCTTGAACCTGCATGGATTGCAATGTATGATGTATCAACGTGCCAGTTAGGGTACCCCTGCACCCTGTGTATACTGTTTACTTTTTACTCTTACTCATAGTATCTAGATTCAAATTCTTTATTGCCTATATTTATTGTAATGTATAGTGTGACTGATAGGGCATACAGACCCTCATCTGCACCTTCTTTTACACTGTTTATTTTTCTCATATTTTTATATTCAGATCTAATTGTATTGCCTACATTTATCTTTCTACTATTGCCCTGCCCATACATGTACCTCCCCTACCGCCTCCGCCCTGCCCCATGCTGATATAATGCCTGCATTTCCCCAAGGGGATCAATGAAATAGAATAGAAAGCTTTATTGTCATTGTACATAATCAATGCAGTTAAAAACAACACTCACTCCATACTACACATGTCCATCCCTCTATACTACACATATCACTCACTCCATACTACAATCACTCACTCCATACTACACATATCACTCACTCCATACTACACATATCCATCCCTCTATACTACACATATCACTCACTCCATACTACAATCACTCACTCCATACTACACATATCACTCACTCCATACTACACATATCACTCACTCCATACTACACATATCACTCACTCCATAATACACATATCATTCACTCCATACTACACATATCACTCACTCCATAATCAGTGTTGGGACTAACGCGTTACAAAGTAACGCGTTACAGAAACGAAGTAACTTTTTGCCGCAACTAGTACTCTAACGCATTACTTTTGAAATTCAGTAACGCTACTTACGTTACTGAATGGTTCGTCACTGCGTTATTTGCGTTATATACGGCGTAGATTGATAGCGAGCGGTAGTGATTATTATTATTATTATTATTATTATTATTATCCTCATATCCTGTCTGCCTGGCTGCGGGGAACGCTATGCTGGGGGTGTGTTTTTTTTTACTATTCCTGAGATTCCAGGCAGAGCACTCGCGTATTTCTCTTTTGTCGAGCGAAAAGAAAATAACGTTTTAGTTATGTCATTTGTGTTTTGGCTCAAAGATACTGGAGTCTAACGTTAACTACGAGGACTGTCACTCATCCAAATCCACTCGCCACCCGCGTAGAATGATACGAGGCGAGTCTGGCCACTGGCCAATCAGAAATGCGCAAACCAGAAATGCGGCTACGGAAAGAAATAGACCCTCTCTATTGTAAACAAAACAAACGCTCGCTATGAATCTACATAAAAAGAACGCAGTAACAAACTAACAAACCATTTAGCAACTACTTGGAGAGATAATACAACATGGAAAACGAGATAAAGAACATGTTTGAGGCGCTGCTGGTGTCAACTGGACTAACGTAACGTTACTACATCTCGACTACCGCAGACTTTGGTGAGTGCAATGTGTTCACTGAAACTCAAGTTGATCAACGGATTTTGACTGTACGAAATCTGCCAGGGAATCTCATAATACTAATCAAACAATATAAATATAGTCCTTTCATGCACAATTGATATCCTAACTATTCTAACGTTGCAATGCTTTGATTGATATCTTAAACAACGTTGCAACTTGCAAGATGGTGAATGAATGAATGAATGAAAACTTTATTTAACAGATTGCAGAATGGGTACAATACAGTACGGCTCAATACATACAATTGTTAAGGGGATGCAGACCTGAGAAAGACGTTTGTCTTGTTTCCATCAGGGTCCCCCTGATGGACATACACAACATACATGACATTTATGGCATAGGGACATATAGGTATTTAGTACTGATACATTTGTGACATAAACGGTATTCAAATATACAGTACTGTTACCCCTAGCTTTGGGTAGGGCGTTCCACATTGTTGTGGCATAATTGCGAAACGTGTTTAGTCCCTTGTTTGAGCCGAATCTGGGTTTTACATGATTTGTTGAGCTTCCTCTAGTGTAGTGGTTGTGGTATTCACTGACCTTTGGGAAGTATTTTGACATGTACATGGGTACCCCGGTCGTATAGTGTATCTTGTAGACCAGGCCCATTGCAAGTTGCTGTACTCTGTCGTCTACTCTAAGCCATCCTAGGTTGTCAAAGTGGGCAGGGGTGAGGTGGGTTCTGGGGTTCAGGTCAAGTAGTAGTCTGACCAGTTTGTTTTGTGATGTTTGTCATTTTGTTTTAAGCGCCTTTGAGGTGCTTTGGTACCATGAGGTGCACGCATAGTCGTAGTACCCTTGAATTATAATGGTTATAATGAAACGCTCCGGCGACATCAAGGCTGTTCCTTCAACCGGCGCACTTCTTATTATATCGACTCGGGACAACATTTGTTTGTGTCAGATTTGTGTTTGTATCTAGACCACATTGCTTAGCAGAGTTCGGTGATGTGAATGGAAACTGTCAAGTTGATCAACCGGGTGAGAAGATGGCGGCGTAGAGGAAGGACATAGAGGAACGGGCTCCTACACAAAAATCCTGAAAAACCTGATGTATCGAACATACTCCGCCTAACTTCAGTTTATGTTAACCCACGCTTATTAAGCACATAACCAACAAAGAAATGCCACCCAAAAGGACCGAACCGAGCAGGAAGACGGTGACATCGCCCACGTTAGCAATAGTGCTTGCGAGACCGCAAGGAGCTAACGCACCGGCTAACGGGGAAGCTAATGCAGCTAACGTCGAAGCTAACGATGAAACACCGCCGATATGGTTTACTGGGGAACTGGAGAAAGTATTCGACAGAATTCAAGCCATGATGGAACTTAAGATGAACTCTCTAAGCATCTCGGTGGAAAGACTTATCAGTGACAACCAGGCACTGGGGCAACGTGTTAAGGAAATGGAGGGAGTGCAAGCTAGCTTCGGTGATAGCCTCGACTACCTACAACAAGACCTCAGCGATCATAGGAAAGACACAGAGGAGGAGATCTGCGGTCTGAGGGAAAAGCTGGACGAATTGGAAAACAGAGGGAGAAGAAAGAATCTGCGACTGGTGGGATTCCCAGAAGGTGTGGAGGGGAAAAGCTCTATCGATTTCCTACAGGAATGGCTCCCCAAAATACTGGAGCTGGACACCGGGCAAACCATTGAGATAGAGCGGGCTCACCGTACGCTCCAACGCCGTCCCGAAGAAGGCAGCCTCCCCCGAGCCATAGTGATCCAGCTACTCCGTTTCACCGATGTGACGAGAATCCTGGACGCGGCGTGGAAAAAGAAATCACTGGCATACGGTAATTCTACTATCAAGATCTTCAAGGATATGTCCACGGCCCTCTACAAGAAGAGAAAAGCTTTCATGCCGTTGAAGAAGAAGCTACACGAGAACAACGTATCCTTCAAGCTGCTCCATCCCACTAACTTGAGCGTGGAGCTACCGGAGGGCAGACGTACTTTTACTTCTCCGGGGTCGGCAGAGACGTATCTGAGTAAGCACCACCCGGCTATGCTGAAGTGATCCAGCGGTCGTCACTCAACCATAAAGGAGCGGTAAATAAAGACACATACCAGGCAATAAGCCTCATACTCTAATTACTTTTTGAAATGTTAACCGCCGGGTAATACATGTCGTTATTGGCGACACTGGACTTGAGATGTTGTTAAGCCTCACGGGACCTTTTGTTGTGAGTTCATATTACTAAGTTTAATTTCAAGACGGTTATGTGCTAATGGGTATATGTAGGTGTACATGTTTATTCATACATGTGTGCACATTACATTTATGCATTTTAAGCGTTGATATTACCCCTGGAAAAAAAAGATATAAAAAAAAAGAAGGGTGTGTATATATATATATACATGTTTTGAAATGCTTAAAGGAGATGTTCGTACCCACACCTTTAATTACTTAACCTAAACCTGGTAGGGAGCCCGGCTCCGCTTGGTAGGATAGGGTATGGTACTACGCAAGATTACGGGAGGATTTATAGGCCAGGGGGATTTTTTATTTTTATTTTTTGGGAAGGGGGGGGGGGGGGGGCATTAAGGGGAAAAGGGAGGGGTTCAGACAGGACTGTTTTTGTGAATTGGTTTATAATGTTTACACATCTAGGTATTGTATACCATGTTTTCAGGTATCCCAGTGTCCTACTAAACAGCTATACCAACCACATGGGTGAATGACATACTCGTTTCTGAGTTGGAATATTAATGGTCTTAACCGGCAAGTTAAACGCCGTAAAGTGCTTAGCTTCATCAGAAGACATCAAATAGACGTGGCCTTCCTGCAAGAGTCTCACTTGGATGACGCAGAGCACAGTAAACTGGGGAAACAATGGCAAGGGCAAATATTTTTCTCCTCATTCACATCGTCAGCAAGGGGGGTGGCTATTCTGGTAAGAAGAGGGATCCCCTTCCAACCGAACCTAGTTGAAAAGGATAAAGGGGGAAGATATATTTTAGTCAGGGGATATATGGGAGACCAACTGGTCACTATGCTGAATGTATATGGTCCGAACCACGATGACCCTAACTTCTATGTGAACCTTTTTCTTAAAGTGACATGCGCCCCTTCAGAACTTATAATTGGTGGTGACTTTAACCTGGTATTAGACCCTGCTATGGACAGATCCTCCCCTACCCCTAAACCTTTGACCTCAGCGGCCAAGGCTCTTAAAAAAGAACTTATGGATCTTAATTTGTTGGATACATGGCGGGAGGGGCATGCATCTCAAAGGGAATACAGCTTCTACTCACACATGCACAATAGCTACTCTAGGATTGATACGTTCTTTATACATACAGCAAAACTCCATCTTGTTTCGTCCTGCGAATACTTAGCCATGACACACTCAGACCACGCCCCCCTTTTGACTAAAATAGCCTTAAGCGACTCTCACACAAACTCCAAACGCTGGAGGTTTCCTAATTTTCTAAATAACGATGAGGATTTTGTCAAATTAATTAACAAACAGTTGGACTGGTATTTATTGAGTAATAGGGGCTCGGCCTCACCAGCTATAGTCTGGGAGACCCTTAAAGCTTACATAAGAGGCTACATTATTAGTTACTCTTCCTGGAAAAAGAAACAATATCAAACCAAATTACGCTCACTAGAGTCTGATATAAAAGCGCTTGAAAATCAACACTCCCTATTACATTCACAGACCTTATTGGTTCAGATAACGGCAAAAAAGGCAGAATATAACACTATCACCTCGCGAGAGGTAGAAAACGCTATGTCAAGGTTGAAACATCGCTACTATGAGCAGGGTGACAAGGCAGGGAAACTACTAGCGTGGCAAATTAGAAGGGAGGATGCCGCTAGGTGTATTCCGGCCATTAGGGTAAGCGACAAAGGGGAGTTGACCCGGAACCCACTGCTCATAAATCGGGCCTTCTCAGACTTCTACAAGTCTCTCTACTCCTCGCAGGGGGAGAAGAGACAGGAGATGTGTGAGTTCTTGGACAACCTAGACATACCTACGATAACAAAAGGCACAAGGGGGGTCCTTGACGAGGCGATAACTAAGCAAGAAATACTAGATGCCTTATCAAAACTGACGCCAGGGAAAGCTCCAGGGCCGGACGGCTTCTCCATAGACTTCTACAAGGCATTTATTAGCAAATTGATAGACCCTCTCCTAGAAATGTTCAACTACTCTATTGAGAATGACCAACTACCTGATACCCTTGAGCAAGCTCTTATTATAGTCCTGCCAAAACCAGGGAAGGACCCTACCTTATGCGGGTCGTACAGACCAATTTCGATCCTTTCCAACGAATATAAAATATTTACTAAAATCATAGCCACTCGACTTGAGAGAGTAACCTCCTCACTTATTAATACGGACCAGACCGGTTTCATACAAAATCGCTCATTAATAGACAACGTAAGAAGATTTCTTAACTTGACGCATTGTGCCAAATCCATAGAAGACCCAGTCATAGCGATCTCGTTGGACGCGGAGAAGGCATTTGACCGAGTAGAGTGGCACTTTCTCTTCGCTGTTCTACAAAAAATGAACTTTGGCCCAAATATGCTAAGAATGATCCATATGCTGTACCTTAACCCTACAGCCAGGATACAGACCAACTCAGAGATTTCACCTTCTTTCCCTCTAAGGCGCGGTACTAGGCAGGGTTGCCCTCTTTCCCCGACACTTTTTGCGCTGGTAATCGAACCCCTGGCTATAGCAATAAGGTCACATAAAGCTATTAGTGGGATCAAGGTGGGTCCTGAGAGCCATGTCATCTCTTTATACGCGGACGACATAGTCCTGTTTCTAACCAATCTCGACTCATCCATGCCTGCCCTTATGGAAACACTGTCAAAGTATAATGTAATCTCAGGCTACAAGATTAATGCACAAAAAAGCGTGGCTATGCCACTTAACTCACTAGCCGAAAAAATGCCAAGGTCCAATTTCCCCTTCCAGTGGAACTCACAATTTGTAACATATTTGGGTCTAAAAATCCCGAACCAAATAGATACAATTTTCTTACTAAATCATGACCCACTACTTAAAAAGGTGGAGAAGGACCTAGATAGATGGATGCAGCTGCCTCTCTCGCTAATCGGACGTGTGAACTGCATTAAGATGAACATCCTACCTAAATTTCTCTATCTTTTTCAAACCCTCCCTATATCTATACATAAGAACTTCTTCAAGAAATTACAAAGGATAATATCTGCATTCATATGGAGAAGGAAGGTCCCTAGAATTAAAATTAAAACCCTATATAATTCCCCCCAGTGTGGTGGACTGAAACTCCCGGACTTCCAACGCTATTACTGGGCTGCACAGACAAGGGCTCTGTGGATTTGGCAGAATGAGTCGACTAATTCCCCTGCCTGGAGACAAATAGAACAATGCCATACGATGGACGTACCGCTGGCCGGAATTCCTTTTATCAGGAAGTACCACACCCTGAAGAATTGTTCAGATAACCCATTTATTAAACACACAGCAAGAACATGGTTTGAGATTCAGACACATCTTGGTAGCTTTATTGCATTTCACAGGAAGACCCCCTTCCACAACAATCCAGCTTTGCCAGAATCACTTAGAGATGGCATCACCAAGAAGTGGTACACTCAGGGAATTAAAACTTTTGGGGACCTATTTGATAATAACATACTTATGTCCTTTGAACAGTTACGTGCCGCCTTCCACCTTCCAACTACTAATTTCTTTAAATACCTACAGGTCAGACACTTCATAGGTACAGGTCAGGGAGGAAACGCCACTCTTCTAAAACCCCTCCTCATAGATGATATTCTAAAAGGAGTTATTCACACTAGAGGCATCCTTTCATTAACATATGATAGAATCCTGACCAGTACAGAAATTATACCCCTAAATGCCAAGAACAAATGGGAGCGGGACCTGGACTGTACCTTTGAATGGGAATCACTATGTGAGTCTGCACTATCTTTTTCATATAACACTCGACATAAACTTATGCAATTTAACATTCTCCATAGAACCTATTTTACGCCGGAAAGACTTCACAGGATGAATGAGGCTATCTCTGACCTTTGCCCTAGGTGCTCAACGGAAACAGGTAGCCTGCTCCACATGTTCTGGGAATGTAACAAACTGAGACCTTACTGGGGCTCAATCTGGGAGACTCTCGAAGAGGTCACAGGCCTTGAGATCCCATGTACACCTAAATTAGCATTATTAGGAGACATGTCTGACATTTCTCCAGATAAGAGAGGCAAGGTGCGGATCATTAAATTGGCCATGATTGCAGGGAACAAGTGTATTGCCATGCTGTGGAAAAGTGCTGAATCCCCCCCCATGTCTATGTGGCTTAGTGAAATCTCTTCGTACATGGCATCAGAGAAAATAATGTTCAATCTTAAGAAAAAACCACGTCTCTTTGATAAATGCTGGGCTGGGTTTAGGCAATACTTAGAACAGATTACATAGTAGGTTGAGGATATAGGCTATTATTGAAGCTCCCTTTTGTCTTTCTGAAGGGTATATATTGCAATGAATGATACTGTAAATGTTATTAGTTGCTCTTTGAAGAGAAAAGATGTAATGGTAGACATTTATTTGTTTGGTGTAGTATGGGCACCTGTTAGACGGGTGTAACTGGGTTTACAAAACTCTCAAAATGTGTAAAAAAAGAAAAAACTGAATTTGTCGAGGTCCTAGTCTGGGGGGAGGGAGGGGGGGTCTGGCCGATTTTTTTTTTTCAGGGGGGGGGGGGTTAATATGCATTTATTTTTCTGTAACTCGGGGAGGGGGGGGGGGGCAGTTGGCAGCATTTCCTTTTGTATGGTTGTTGAACTGATGCTGTTAAACTGAAAAAAAAAAAAAAAAAAACCTATAAACATATTGTTTAAAAAAAAGAATGAAAAGGGAACAAGGGAACTATAAAATAAATTGAAATGTAAATAAACAAGGTAAAGATAGAATTGACCGTTGAACCCATGTCACCCCCTCTCTTTTATTTTTGTTTTCTTTTTTAGTGATGCACGATATACTGGCCGCTGACATAATATCGGCCGATATGGCCGTTTTTTTTTACACATCGGTATCGGCCCGATATCAAGATAGGGCCGATATGGGCCGATACAATTTTTTCTTTTTTTTTTTTTATTAAAATGTAATATTATTTTTTCTTTTTACATGTTTTGGCCTTAAATTGTTTCAAAATATCAGTAATTTCTGAAAATAAGTTACAAAAGTAAAAAAAAAGTATGCGTTTTGGAAAGTAGCTCTTTGTTTGATTATCATAAAAAAGTGTTTTATGTGCAGAGATGTCGACATCGGTGGAGGTCGGTGCCGACCAGAACAGCAATATTAATGTCGGTTAGCGGTATCGGCCACCATTTTCACATCGGTGCATCACTATTCTTTTGGATGTTATAATTTTTTCTTTATTGTTTCTGTCTGTTTAATTGTATTGTCTGAGATGTCTGTAAATCAAAAATGCAAATAAAAATATAAGTTAAAAAAAAAAGTTGATCAACCGATTTTGAGTACTATCTGGGGCATGGGACTCGGGAGCAATCTTTTTTTTTTATTTATTTTTTTAATAACTAAATAGTTACTTTTCACAGTAACTCATTACTTTTGGGTGTAAGTACTGTAACTAGTACAGTAACGAAGTTACTTTGAAATGAAGTAACTAGTAAAGTAACTGAGTTACTATTTTTCAGTAACTAGCACAACACTGTCCATAATACACATATAATTCACTCCATACTACACATATCACTCACTCCATAATACACATATCATTCACTCATTACTACACATATCACTCACTATATACTACACATATCATTCACTCTATATACACATATCACTCACTCCATACTACACATATCATTCACTCTATATACACATATCATTCACTCTATACTACACATATCATTCACTCTATACTACACATATATCATGCACTCCATACTACACATATCATTCACTCCATACTACACATATAATTCACTCCATACTACACATCATTCACTCTATACTACACATATCATTCACTATATACTACACATATCATTCACTCTATATACACATATCATTCACTCTATACTACACATATCATTCACTCTATACTACACATATATCATGCACTCCATACTACACATATCATTCACTCCATACTACACATATCATTCACTCCATACTACACATCATTCACTCTATACTACACATATCATTCACTATATACTACACATATCATTCACTCCATACTACACATATCATTCACTCTATACTACACATCATATGATATCAAATGTCAATATAAAATTTCAACATGAATATACCATATCAATATGAATAAAGAGAGATATAAAGGAATATCTTGTTAACAGAATTCGGCTATAGCGCGACAATAATGTGGTCAAGAGGCATGGTTTCTATCTTGAGCCTTAACTGGCGTGGTTTATTATTCACATGGCAGAGCAGTAACACTAATAATAATGACTTGGATTTATATAGCGCTCTTCATGAGACCCAGAGCGCTTCACAGAGTCCATTATTCGTTCATACACAGTCATACCGGTGGTGGTAAGCTACAATTGCAGCCAGAGCTGCCCTGAGGCAGACTCACGGAAGCGTGGCGAATAATCAACGCCTACGGCCCCTCCGACCACCACCAACATTCATTCACATTCATACGAGGCAAGTAGGTTAAGTGTCTTGCCCAAGGACACAACGGCAGTGGGATGGACATGGGCTTGAGCGGGATTCGAACCACCAACCCTTCGATCATTGGACAACCCGCTCTACCCCTGAGCCACGCCGCCCCACTACAGGGAGGCTGGGGGAAAGAGAAAGAAGTGGGAGGAGACATCTCTATTTATACTCGCCACCTAGTGGTGTTCCTGAGTGTCCCCGCCTAGAGCGCCCTCTAGTGGAAACAGTTATATATGCAGTTAGACAGTTACTAGTGTAGACAGTTATATATGCAGTTAGACAGTTACTAACAATCCTACACAGAACCTCTGCCTTCAACACTCCCACTTAGGGTTTAGCATACTGGATAACATCTTGGAAAAACATTTTACAAAGGAAATAATATAATCCAAAAACATCAACAGGGTTTGACAGTCAATATTTCACATTAAACATGACCCTTGCAAATCCCTTCCATTTCAATTTGGAACAGGTTTCCTCATAGTGTCGTCCGTTGGACAGTAAACCAGTGTCATTCTTTCTTCTCTGATGACAGACCTGATGAGATGATATTTTCTATAATGGCATGTTTACATCTATGTTGACACACTGGGTTCCTAGTAATCACAATGGTTCCCTGGTTGTCCTCATAAACAACAGCCTTCATATATACACAGTGTTCATCATCTTTAAATGGTGTTGACAAAATGCCCCTCATCTTCAAAAACCACCTTATCTGGTATAGAGGATACATTCCAATGACCTATTACAATATACTCATAATCTTATCTCCATCACTTCTAGCAGTTGTTCTGGATAAATACCCTCATGTATGGTCATAGCTAGAGCCGTATATTCGGCTTCACTAGTTGATAGTACCCCTGTGGGCTGCTTCTTTGTTTTCCCACGAAACCAGTGAGCTGTCTGTATTCAAACTCACACAATATCCTGTACCTTTAAGATAACAAAAAAAAACATGTTTGGCTGTGATCCAAATGCTCCTCTGTGGGGTCAGCAAAATGCTGTGACATTCTACTCTCTACAAACCATTGGTCAGGGTGGGTACACATTGTTAAATAAATGAGGCTACCCACAGCTTCTCCATACATCTTTTACATATCTCAGTTTCAGGGTCTTTCCCACATAGTTACACCATTGAGAACCTGGTAAGTCATCCACCTTTGTATTTAAACATGGGGTCCATTTTTGTATTTAAACAGGGTATTAAGCAATCATTCACCTCTGTACTTAAACATGGAATTAAACAATCATTCACCTCTGTACTTAAACATGTAATTAAACAATCATTCACCTCTGTACTTAAACATGGAATTAAACATAGGATCCATTTCAGTATTTAGACATGGACTCTAATCAGGTATTTAAACCTGGATTCTACTCCTCCCGTATTTAAACCTAGAGTATCCTCCTCCTGCCTTTAAGCAGTGTAGCCACCCTCCTTCAGTATTTAAACATGGGGTACCCTCCTTCAGCATTTAAGCAATTTTCTACGAACCATACTTTGTATTTGTCGTGGCCTTCAATACCCTCCTGGATTGAATACACCCATTTCCCCCCCACTGTCTGTCTGCCCTCTGGTAACTTGGTTGAATACACCCATTTCCCTCCCACTGTCTGCCCTCTTCGGGGGACAATGTGGCCTCTTTAAAGGTCGGGGTTACCCCACTGACTACCCTGTAGTAGTACTCAACGGGGGTAGGTGTACTGTCCTCCTCGTCACTCACTTTTCGGGCATAGTCTGTCAGATATTTCGGGGGTTTGTGTTCCCTTGAGGGATACCTCCCACTGCTTGGGGCACTTGACGTCACCCTTGGGTGCTCCTCGTCATTGCCCTCTGGGGGTTGCTGACTGTCTGCCTGCACGACCGTACTAAGTACACTGGGTTGATGTGTCTCTGTTTCTACACACCTTACTCTGGAGTCCAGCTCTGGCTCCTCTGTCTGTGTCTCGCTCTCACATGTTGCCTTCGTGACAAACTTGACTAGCATGTGTTTCTGCACTCTCCCGTTACCGGGATGATAAACTAGGAAAGCGGGGCTTCCCTTGTCGTGTCCTACGCAAAATCCTTTTACACCCCTGTTCTGCAGGTACGCATAACACACTGATCCAACTCGGTGCATTCTGGCTAGATTACACTTCTTTCCTGTCAGTGCTGTATACGGGGTGGTGCCGGAGTGCTTATTAAAGCACCTGTTTCTGGTGTAAGCAGCTTCTTGCACCGCATAATGCCATAGGCTCTTAGGTAAGTTACTATCTGCTAACTTACACCTAGCCATTTCGAAAAGGGTGTGCCATTCCCTCTCTGCCACCCCGTTCTGGTGTGGGGGATATGGACGTGACGTCTCGTGTCTTATCTTATACCTTCTCAACAGTGATTGGAATCTCTGTTTGTGAACTCGGTTTCGTTGTCGGACCTCAAGCATCCTACGTTACCATAAGGGGCTACGTCTGCCAGGAATTTCTCCGTGGTCTGGAGTGTGTCACTCTTTTCTTTGAGAAAGTAAACACACACTGCCCCTGTGCACACATCTGTAAAAGACTGTACATATCTAAAGCCTCCTATGGACTCGTTGCTTACTGGGCCGGCTAGGTCCGTGTCAACTAATGCAAGTGGTACCCTTACTCTGTCTGTGGGATTTCTGTATCTCGGTTGAGTAAACTTCCCCATTTTGCACCCTGCACAATTTTTGTCAGGTCTACGCTTTTCTCCTTCAATGTGCATGCCTTCTGACACTACTTGCAGTTTCAGTAAATCCTCGTAATTAAAATGACCCATAATCTCGTGCCATGTCTGAATATCGTGACTGGTCGTCACGCTACACATATCATTATTATCATTACACTTGTCGTTGTCATTACACTCCGTTTGCAGATAATCTATTCTATGGTACATCTTTATGTCAAACCGTGTGCCGTCAGGTTCTACAAGAGCATTTTTACTTTTATCGCAGAATACCTTGGCACCGCTTGCAGTAGCAGCTATTACAGAGAATAGTCCTTGTGGGAACGATGGTACGTAGAGAGCGTTCTTTAACGTCACCGTACGCCGGCGCCCCTTACTGTCCGTGAGGCATACCTGTGCGTCTCCTCTCTCTTGTGCCAATCCATAGGTGCGACTCCCGTCTGCCAGCTCCATGCTGTGCCTCTCCGGGTGGAAAGTGTCGTCAAAGTTCTTGAACCGACTCCTGTCGTTGATGACATGGGATGATGCACCTGTGTCCACGATCAGTCCCCTTCTCTGGGCTCGCTGCAGCTGGGCCGGTCCGGCGGTACACGCCGTCCGCGCCCCGAAAGCGCAGTCTTCTTGTCCCGTTATTCTCCGGGCATCGTCTCGATCCGTCTCACGTCGACCGTCGCCGCCATCGTGTCCGCTGTCGTCATCCTGTCCACAGCCGTCTCCTTGTCCGTAGCCGCCATCTTGTCCGTAGCCGCCATTTTGTACCGTCTCGTCCATGGCCGCCATCTCGTCCATGGCCGTCATCTTGCCCATGCGCGTACCGCTTGCTCTGGTCGTGTTTCTTCATGCACGCTCTGTCTTTGTGCCCCGTGGATTTGCAAAAGCTACACCAGACAGTCTTTGTGCAGTCGCTTCTCCGATGGCCTTTCTCTCTGCATCGCCAACACGCCAGTTCCGTCATGGTCCTGGTCCTCTCCCTTGGCGTCGCTCGGGCCTTTAGCACCCTCTCTCCCGCCTCCGCGGTGGCTGGGTGGGTATCTTCTGAGGCCTCGAAGTTCCTTAACTTAGCCTAGAACTGTCCCAGTGTCATGTCCGAGGAACTGTGTGTTACCAGGAGTGTGAACGGTTTGTACAGCTCCGGTAGTCCTCTCATCATCATCATCATCGCCATCATTAGCCCATCGCTTGGTGCTTCTCCGGCACTCCTCAATGGCGTTGTGATCTGCTCCGCTCTGTTGACGTATTCGGTCACAGTCTCGGTGGGCCCCTTCCTCAGGGCCGTTAGTGCTATGTAGAGGGCCACGACTCGGGGTCTTCCTCGCCCAATGTAATGCTCTCTCAACACCTCCAGGCTTTCTCGGCCTCGGTCTTTAGTGTCACGGAATATCAGCCCCAGGCTGGTGTCTTCGAGCAGCGGCGCTAACTCACAGTGTGCGTCTGCGTTACGCTGGTCGTCCAGGGCTTGCTCTTCCGCCGTCAGTTCTCCCGTGGGGGCTGCCAGGCTCGTCTCCTTCAGTCCCGCACCGTGCATGCAGCATAGCATGCGCTCTTCCCAGAGCTCGTAGTCCTCTGCTTTTCCATTGAATGAGGGCCATTTGCCCCTTCCCTTGTTTTCCATCCTCTTCGTTGGTGGTAGGCGTAGCTTTAGCTCTTGTTGGCCTAGCGGCTAGCCACGCGGTGCTCCCGGCGCTAACCTAGCCTATACTTCAGCTAAGCTTGCTACCCTTATTATTTCGCCCCGGCGTTATCTGGGCCCATAACCTGTTAACAGAATTCGGCTATAGGGCGACAATAATGTGGTCAAGAGGCATGGTTTCTATCTTGAGCCTTAACTGGCGTGGTTTATTATTCACATGGCAGAGCAGTAACACTACTGGTCTCCTCTCACTGAGAGGCTGGGGGAAAGAGAAAAAAGTGGGAGGAGACATCTCTATTTATACTCGCCACCTAGTGGTGTTCCTGAGTGTCTCCGCCTAGAGCACCCTCTAGTGGAAACAGTTATATATGCAGTTAGACAGTTACTAACAATCCTACACAGAACCTCTGCCTTCAACATATCTCATGTTATCTTATTCAGACAGGCGGTCTGCAACACGTTGGGGGGGGGGGGGGGGGGGGGGGGGACATTTCAAATGCACATCGTCAAGGTGAGGCAGGATATACGGAGCAGAAAAGAGGTGAGCGTAAGCAAGGAGTGAGACAGGAGTGAGCGGCGCATGGGATGCAGAGCGCGGCACGGCCGTGAGTGACAGGTGGACGACGGAGGCTGACAGGAGCACGAGCGTCGTGCCGCCTTGTCCCTGGAAACACCCGAGGCGGGCCGTTGTGTCGGCTTGTGATGTTGTGCCCCGTCTGCACGGAGCTCTAATCCTGACTCGCCGGAGGGGCGTCGGTACAGAGAGAGAGAGAGAGAGAGAGAGAGAGAGAGAGAGAGAGAGAGAGAGAGAGAGAGAGAGAGAGAGAGAGAGAGAGAGAGAGAGAGAGAGAGAGAGAGTTTCTTTGAGATCGGAGGGCACGGGGTTACTATGTCTTCTTGGCACGTGGATCTCTGCCAGTCAGACCCACATCAAAGCTCTGTCTCTCTGCCACCGCAGAGTACATAACCCCCCACTCTTCCGGAAAACAAGCACACACACACACACGGACGCACGCAGACACGCTCGCCCGCCCGCCCACCCACACACACACACACACGCACGCACACACACACACACACACGCACGCACGCACGCACGCACGCACGCACGCACGCACGCACGCACGCCCGCACGCACGCACGCACACACACACACACACACACACACACACACACACACACACACACACACACACACACACACACACACACACACACACACACACACACACACACACACACACACAGTGCTTTAAGAGAGGTGGGAATGTCTTGGCTCCCATTCTTAAGAAAAGCGAGGGGGCACTAGAGAGCTGTTCCAGCCTCATTACGCGGACACAAGGTGGGTCATCAGAGAGAGAGGGGAGTAGAGGTGGTGGGGTAGGGGGCACAAGCCAATAAACACAGACAGCACCTAAGATAAACACAGGAGACACGGAGAGAGCGAGAGGGAGGTCGTTACAGCAAAGAAGCCTGGTGATTCGGCCCACAACCACCACCACCACCACCAGTGATAACTTTGAGTGAGGTGGTTTTTAGTGGTTGGGTCCAGTCAAGGTGGAAGAACAAACTGATTTAGAGGTCTCAATCTCCGGCCGGATCGATACGGACAGGTGGGGCGCGCTCTCTCTCTCCAGGCACCGGTCGTGCCCCGCTTCCAAAGCGCGGCATCCAGATGCAGGGCGCTGATAGCCTGTATCAATCATGGCCAAAACGGGCTCGGCGTCAGTGACATCGATTGTCAGTCAGCGAGTTTGGATGAACGGCAGCTCTGTCCCCCTTGCCGACGCTAAGCCAAGAGGGGGGGGGGGGGGGGGGGGGGGGGGGGGGCAGAGGACGTGGACGTCCAGATATCCTACGATGGTTTCGCCGCAGTGCCGCTTTTGTACTTTTGCAAATGATAACACTGTGTCATCGTGGTATAATAAGCCAATTTGGTAACACTTTATAATAACACTCAGTTATTTTATAAGGTATTTGTAGATAATGAACTATTCATGAACAAACCATTTATATTCGTAAATGATTATTAAATAATTTATAACTATATTTGTATAACATTTATCTCATTATCAACATTGTTTGTACTTGATTTGTTCAGAGATTTATCGATGTTTTATGAATGTCTAACAAATAATTGGTTTAACATGAAAAGACAAGTCTGGTAATTGCTTTGTGTCTTCGTAAAAGCCAGATTGTTCATAACAGGTGAGTAAAAAGTCCACAAATAATAAACTATTAGACATTTGTTAATGATGAATAGTCTTCGCTTTAGATTAGGGCACACAATAACATCTGCAAATGATTTATAGATATTTTAAGAATGTTTTACAAATCATTTGTTGAACATGAACAAATAAATGTGGTATAGTAGTTTTTTCATATACATTTTTCAAAGCATCTACAATGTGTTACTAGTACTACACATTAAATAACATTATTTAATGATGAACAAACAAGTACAATTAAACAAGTACAAACAATGTTGATAATGAGTTATAAATAATTTGTAAATGCTATACAAATATAGTTATAAATGGTTTAATAATCATTTACGAATGTATATAAATGGTTTGTTCATGATTAGTTCATTATCTACAAATACCTTATAAATGTCTTATAACTGAGTGTTATTATGAAGTGTTACCGCCAATTTAAACCATGATGCTAATGACATTAGAAAACTTTTCTGTCAATCCCATAATGTGTCTGTACATACTATATCTATAATCAACATCGACAGTGGCCAACAGTGGCTCAGGAGGTAGAGCAGACATCTGGTAATCCGGAGGTTCCCGGTTCGATTCCACCTCCTCCCGGAAACGTGTCTGTACATACTGTATATCTGATTAACACTACACTCAGTAGTACTAACTTATATCCAGTATAATCACCTGTACATTGTATATTACTATTGCACTTTACTGTTACATTTGCACTCTGATTGGATGCCAAACTTATTTTCGTTGTACTGTACTTGATGCTGCATGATGACAATACATTTGAATCTAATCTAATAGTATGTGACAGAAAGAAATTATGAAAATAATTGTATTCTATATTACAGCCTGACTGTGTATGTGTGTGTGGTGCCTGCTTCTCACAGCTGGCTGGGGGTCATTGAGAGGCCACAGGTTGAACCGGCTGTAGTGTAACGACAGCTTAAGGCTGTGATCACAGCTGTCGATGTTGTAAATAAGATGAGATATTCCTTTATTGATCCCCTTGGGGAAATTTGGTCATCATAGCAGCATGGGGGAGGGGGTTACAGGTATGAGCAGGGTAATAGTAGAAGACATAAATATAGGCAATAAAACTATAGTAAAAATAAGCAATGTAAACATTATAACTAACTAGTAGTAGAGTATAAGAATATGAGCAAGTTAACAGTGTAATCAGAGGTAAAGATGATGGTCTGTATCATAAAACTGTATCAGTTATACTGTATTATACGTTACAATAGATATGGGCAATAAAACACTTCTGAATCTGAATATATACTATGAGTGAGTAAAGTAAACAGTATACACAGGTGCAGTATACAAAATGTATCGATAGTTAGCGTTAGCTATCAATGCTAACGGTAGTAGCATTGATTAGCTGAGGTAGCAACAGTAATCAGTAGTAATGTATGTAACTGATGTAACGTTAGCTGAGGTAGCAACAGTAATCAGTAGTAATGTAACTGATGTAGCGTTAGCTGAGGTAGCAACAGTAATCAGTAGTAATGTATGTAACTCAGGGTTTCCGTTATCCGGTAATTACAGTTTTTTTACCAGGAAAATCTGTTGAAGTCTGACATATTTAAATCTCTCCAGTCATAATGTCCTGTGAAAATAATTCCCTCTAAGCACAATTTGAATTGTATTAAAATAGGCTAAAATTAAATAGCCTATGCGATGAACGAAGCAATCGTTACATTTGTTTCATTGTTGCTTCACTCTGATAAAGCGCACGCTCGGATTGAATGTTTTTTCTTTTGTATTGAATGTCATAGCCTGCCTGGCCACCACTGAGACAAAACCAAAATACAAAACAAACAAAAGGCACTAACACACAGCGAGTGAAAACAAGAAAACGACAGGGGTAGACAGGCATGAACTCACTTGACATCAAAGGAACAAGGGAGCGACACGGGGAGAACGCGGAGACAATGACGCCACAATAACTCTACCAACCAACAAACAATATATACTGAAACCAATTAACAATCACCACAGCTGGGGAGAGACAGGCACAGAACAAAACAAACAATCAACCACTAGACAATAAGCAATACACCAAACAACACTAACCAGGGAAACCAATTCACACCAGGGTGGGGAAGTTCAACAATAACACACACAGTGACATCCCATTAATTATCCCATTAATTAAAGTAAGCATGTGAGTTATCAAGGGTATAATCAGTGTCTGAACCAACTGGCTCGTCTGGCCACAAGAGGGAGGTAGAGGACCACTGTCAGGAGGTAGGGGACCAGTGTCAGGAGGTAGGGGACCAGGTAGGCGACCATTGTCAGGAGGGAGGAAATGTTCACTGTTATTCGCATAACCGGCCCAGCAAGGGCCGGTCCTGGGGACGTTACAAAGGACAGTGTGTAATGACAATCGTTTGCATTAAACAAATGGATGGGTGCACTAGATTTAGCTAGAAGCTATCATTTCCATCTATAGTCCTATGTACTATAGCGTTACATAGCTATTTAAGTTTATTTAGTTTATAAAGGACAGTGTGTAATGAAAATCGTTTGCATTAAACAAATGGATGGGTGCACCAGATTTAGCAAGAAGCTATCATTTCCATCTATAGTCCTATGTACTGTAACATTAGCTATTTAATCACAATAGTGTTGCATGTGTTTTTGTGGGTCCAGTCCACGGAACGTTGACAGAATTTGCAAAACACCTTATCGCCGGAGGCATAAAAGTCATTAGGATACTGCTCTGCTCTGAATTTAGGGCTTATTGCGGAATTTCTTAGCTTGACGATGTTAACACCAAAGCAGCCAGACGGCAGACGCTTGGACACTGCTGTGTTGTGGGTAACGCGCAGCGGTCCCTGGTCATGTTTGCTTTGCACGAAACATTCCACCCAAAAACGGAATTTCAGTCCAGATTAGGCCAAATTCTGCAATATTCCACATTTGGAAAGTTGATTCCATTTGTATTGGTCAATTCCGCGATTCCGTCCACGTTCCGTGAACGCAGATTTCATATGGCTCTAGTAGAAACCTAGTAGCTTCACTTTAGTGCAAGGAAAAGGCATGCAATGTGATCACAGCCTACGCTTGAAAGACAAGGTGGATCTTAAGGCGACCAATCAGCTTTAGGTAATCTCAGTTCTACTACTACAGTAACTAGTTTCATGCCGGGAGAGTGAGCGCAGGGACAGACATGCAGTCAAGAGAGTGTGTGTGTGTGTGTGTGTATACAGTATACAGTATTCATGTATTTGAGTGTATAGACAGGGGGCTGCGTTTTGATTAGATGGGATTAATGGTCAAAGGGAAGCGTTTTGAATTTTGCTTCAACTGCCGCTAATCATTTCCCCTCAGCAGCGAGTCTGAGGAGCGGGGGAGAGAGCTGGTCCAAGACAGCTTTGTCACAGAGGGTAGTCTCCCGCACGGGGGAGAGAGCTGGTCCCAGATCACCTTTGTTACAGAGGGTTGTCTCCCGAAGCCGTCGGTGACAGAGCCCTCCATCTCTCGCAGCCCCCCACCCTTCCCCGGTAATCCCCGAGCGGCAGAGTTTGGAGTAAACTGACGGCATGGAAAACAGATAAATGAGAATTTTCATTTTCACCATCGTAATGGAAAATTGCACAGCACTTTCTCTCTTGACTGCGTTTATTATATGGTCTTATTATATGTTCCTCCTCGATTTTTTTCTTTTGGCGTTGCCCCGCCGACCACAACCCGCCCCCGCCCCCCTGTTCCAACCCACGCCCCACGATACACTTTTGTTGTTTACGGAGAAAACAGTATAATCAACCGACCGAAGAACCTACAAGCTCAGAAACCACAAAACCTGCCATGGAACCGCGCAACGTTAGCCGTTCATGTGTCGCGGGGACCTTATCAGAAACCGAAATCGGAAATACATTTTAAGAAATTTATAAAACATTTAAATAAACTGTAAAAGTTTCCCCCACAAGTATGTGACAAAGAGACAAAGAGAGAGGGGGTGAGGGGGATGCGACGGTGACAGGTTGACTAAGTAACAACATCCGTGGAGCGGAGGGAGAAACTTATTCCACTCAGAGAGGAGCGATTGAGGACGTCTGTGACAAATGTCTTGCATTAACTTTCTTGTTTATTTTTCCTCCCGGAAGTCGTGAAATAGCCCTATTAAATCAAGTAGTCACTCGGCCATTAATCTCAATGCTGCTGACTAGTCCCTCAAAGCTAATGGGGGTTTAGAATTTGCATGAGGCGCGAGTTTTACCCACAAAGCTTTGTTTAAGAGGATTGCTGTTCAGACAGAGAGCTTATTGTCACACTTGTTCATACACATGGATTAACGGTACTAGGCCCAAAAAAATAACACAAAAAAACACCAACTCAGGGTGTTTGCGAGTCCCCCCCCCCCCCCCCCGTCACTGGCACGTATCTGTGTTTTCCGGGGGAGAAGGAGTTATTCAGAAGGAGAAAGAGCAATACTTTCGCACGGGCAACTATCTTCCACCCACTTATCTGCCGCCGGTAAAGTTTTGTCACCGACCTTAAGGAGCGCCTTGGCGCTGTATCGCTCGGAGAGAAAAACAACACCTTTCCATTTCACGGTAAAGTGGAAGAAAAGGGGAGAACGTCAGCTCTAAGGATTTGACTCAATAATTCATCATCTTTACCTTCTGGATGGGAAACGCTGCTGCGTTTACATATTTTCTTTTTTACCATGAATATGAATTTTTTTCTTATTCTCGTCATATCTTTTGCGGCGGACGCTTCCTTCCGTGCGTTGTCAACTTAGTCTCTCCTGCATCATTTGAATAAGCCTCTTTCGGTGTGAGCCTGTCTTCAGTGTTTCATAGCCACTAAAGCAGCTTTGGGGGCTAAATATAACACATCCACTGCATTAATTCTTTTAATATTTATCATCTGCAGAAGGTGCTCGGAATATATGGCTTCATCCACGTTGGAAATCCAGGAGGGAAAACAGTGCAACTAACTCTTTTGATATGGCACGATAGCTAATTATTCCTCATCTTAGCATTATGAGGAGATGGCTGTATAATAATGTTCTTGCCATATGTTCAGAGCACGTCAGATACATTACAGTAGCCTATAGGATAAAGACATACACACACACACACAGACAGACAGACAGACAGACAGACAGACAGACAGACAGACAGACAGACAGACAGACAGACAGACAGACAGACAGACAGACAGACAGACAGACAGACAGACAGACAGACAGACAGACAGACAGACAGACAGACAGACACACACACACTGAAGGACATCTACCTAACTAGAGACATCTACCTAACTAAGAGGAGACATCTACCTAACTAAGAGGAGACATCTACCTAACTAAGAGGAGACATCTACCTAACTAAGAGGGGACATCTACCTAACTAAGAGGGGACATCTACCTAACTAAAAGGGGACATCTACCTAACTAAGAGGAGACATCTACCTAACTAAGAGGGGACACCTACCTAACTAAGAGGAGACATCTACCTAACTAAGAGGGGACATCTACCTAACTAAGAGGGGACAACTACCTAACTAAGAGGAGACATCACCTAACTAAGAGGAGACATCACCTAACTAAGAGGAGACATCTACCTAACTAAGAGGAGACATCTACCTAACTAAGAAGAGACATCTACCTAACTAAGAGGAGACATCTACCTAACTAAGAGGAGACATCGCCTAACTAAGAGGGACATCTACCTAACTAAGAGGAGACATCTACCTAACTAAGAGGGGACATCTACCTAACTAAGAGGAGACATCTACCTAACTAAGAGGGACATCTACCTAACCAAGAGGATACATCTACCTAACTAAGAGGAGACATCTACCTAACTAAGAGGAGACATCTACCTAACTAAGAGGATACATATATCTAACTAAGATGAGACATATACCTAACTAAGAGGAGACATCTACCTAACTTAGAGGAGACATATACCTAACTAAGAGGAGACATCTACCTAACTAAGAGGGGACAACTACCTAACTAAGAGGGACATCTACCTAACTAAGAGGATACATCTACCTAACTAAGAGGAGACATCTACCTAACTAAGAGGAGACATCTACCTAACTAAGAGGGGACATCTACCTAACTAAGAGGGACATCTACCTAACTAAGAGGATACATCTACCTAACTAAGAGGAGACATCTACCTAACTAAAAGGAGACATCTACCTAACTAATAGGAGACATCTACCTAACTAAGAGGAGACATCTACCTAACTAAGAGGGACATCTACCTAACTAAGAGGAGACATATATCTACTGTAACTAAGAGGATACATCTACCTAACTAAGAGGAGACATCACCTAACTAAGAGGAGACATCTACCTAACTAAGAGGAGACATCTACCTAACTAAGAGGGACATCTACCTAACTAAGAGTTGACATCTACCTAACTTAGAGGAGACATCTACCTAACTAAGAGGAGACATCTACCTGACTGAGAGGAGACATCTACCTAACTAAGAGGGGACATCTACCTAACTAAGAGAAGTCATCTACCTAACTAAGAGGAGACATCTAGTGGGGACATCTACCTAACTAAGAGGGGACATCTACCTAACTAAGAGGGACATCTACCTAACTAAGAGGGACATCTACCTAACTAAGAGGAGACATCTACCTAACTAAGAGGAGACATCTACCTAACTATGAGGAGACATCTACCTAACTAAGAAGAGACAACTACCTAACTAAGAGTAGACATCTACCTAACTAAGAGGGGACATCTACCTAACTAAGAGGGGCATCTACCTAACTAAGAGGATACATCTACCTAACTAAGAGGAGACATATATCTACTGTAACTAAGAGGAGACATCTACCTAACTAAGAGGAGACATCTACCTAACTAAGAGGAGACATATATCTACTGTAACTAAGAGGAGACATCTACCTAATTAAGAGGTGACATCGACCTAACTAAGAGGAGACATCTACCTAACTAAGAGGAGACATATATCTACTGTAACTAAGAGGAGACATCTACCTAATTAAGAGGTGACATCGACCTAACTAAGAGGAGACATCTACCTAACTAAGAGGGAAATCCATGTCCTGCAATAAACACAAAGGACTTCTTTAATCCTTTCAAGGTCGTATCGTATTCCCTATCGCTTTTAACATTCGGTGGCCCGCATGTTCACATTTCGATGCACTTCGATGCAATTTGCCCTTGTCTGTCGGCCTTGCGCTGCGTTTTGCGGCTCAACCAATACATTGTTGGAAAGTTGAATTTGCCACCTTTCGATCGTCACCCTACTCAACCTATTGCATGCTTCCAGTCTTGAGTTACAAGACGAAACATCCAACGAGCACCATTTGACAAGCCATTCGGACAAGTGACCACGTCCGGTTTGGCCGGGTCCTGAACGGACCAGTCACGTGTTTAGAACATAGACCACCGCAACACTTCCGGGATTCTGAAATCGGGGAGGAGATAGCGGGGGGAGCATATGAATGAATGTGGATGAGAGCCGTGATGTAAGTGGTTGCAGATACGGCTGTGGGGGTGCTAGAGACATGATCGAATAGACTTTTATGCGCCTGAGTCTCCTGAACACGGCGCGACCATTCCTAATCGATCAGAACTAAATCGGCCGAGATCAAGTCCCTTTTCCAGCACCTACTCCCCATACACATGCGCAGATTGTCAACGGAGTCTGGACGACGCGAGATGACGCACGAATGAATGTGGACTGTTCCATCAGAGGGGGGAGCTTCGGTCTATAGACCACTGCACTTAAATATAAACATTAGTCTACCTGGAGACTCAATGAGGTAATTGTAGATGTCGCCATAAGACAAGTCTGGCCATTTAGTGGGATAATTTTTTCATTATCCTGTTCGGCTGAAAGGACACTGACCACCGAAGCTCCCCCCTCTGATGGAACATTCCAGGGCGGGTGTGCGTGGCGTCACAATCCGTGGGCAATCTGCGCATGTGCATGGGGAATAGGTGCTTAAAAATGGGCTTTTTCTCTGCCGATTTAGTTCTGATCGAATAGGAATGGGTTGCGCCGTGTTAAGGAAACTCAGGCGCATAAAAGTCTATTCGATCATGTCTCTAGCACCCCCACAGCCGTAGCTGCAACCACTTACATCACAGCTCTCATCCACATTCATTAATTTCCTCCCCCCGCAATCTCCTCACAAGCTCATTGTAACGCGGACGTGCAGTGGTCTATTAAGGATTTTCTAATGACCTAAATATTTTGGACCTAAGTTTGCCCAATATAATTTACCAATTGTATATTAAAAGGTTCATGTGTACTGTACAGGTCTACATAATAGGTGACTAATGCATTGTTTTAAATATCCTAAACATTATTATTTACATTTGTTAGGGTTCTAATCATATTTAAAATATATTGTCACACACACACACACACTTTTGACTTTTTCTATTTTATACTTTTTATCTATTTTAACTAGCACACTCCCAGGAGCTCTGTAGTATTCTGTATTTTACTATGACAATTAATAAACAAACTTGAACTTGAACTTGAAACACACAAACACACAGACAGACACAGACAGACAGACAGACGGACGGACGGACAGACAGACAGACAGACAGACAGACAGACAGACAGACAGACAGACAGACAGACAGACAGACAGACAGACAGACAGACAGACAGACAGACAGACAGACAGACAGACAGACAGACAGACAGACAGACAGACAGACAGACAGACAGACAGACAGACAGACAGACAGACAGACAGACAGACAGACAGACAGACAGACAGACAGACAGACAGACAGACAGACAGACAGACAGACAGACAGACAGACAGACAGACAGACAGACAGACAGACAGACAGACAGACAGACAGACAGACAGACAGACAGACAGACAGACAGACAGACAGACAGACAGACAGACAGACAGACAGACAGACAGACAGACAGACAGACAGACAGACAGACAGACAGACAGACAGACAGACAGACAGACAGACAGACAGACAGACAGACAGACAGACAGACAGACAGACAGACAGACAGACAGACAGACAGACAGACAGACAGACAGACAGACAGACAGACAGACAGACAGACAGACAGACAGACAGACAGACAGACAGACAGACAGACAGACAGACAGACAGACAGACAGACAGACAGACAGACAGACAGACAGACAGACAGACAGACAGACAGACAGACAGACAGACAGACAGACAGACAGACAGACAGACAGACAGACAGACAGACAGACAGACAGACAGACAGACAGACAGACAGGCAGGCAGGCAGGCAGGCAGGCACGCACGCACGCACGCACACACACCACACACAGCACAGCCATGTCTATTTCCTGAAACAGTGTTAATATTTCGCTAACATCACACATTCAGTCACAATAAGAGCCGCAGTGCTCAGATACGAGCTGACAGCGCCGGTACAAATCCCCCCCCCCCCCCCCCCCCCCCCCCGCCCCTCACTACACCATAGATGTTGAAAAGGTACAACATATTGGAACATCAAAGCAGCAGAATGTTCCCTTGAGCCTAACAAAGTGTGTCAGCGCTGCATAATGGAAGGTGTGTAACAGAGACACGCTGCCATCAGCTCCAACTGCTGTTTGCTTTTGTTTTTGTGAGTAAATAAGATGGAAAGTTACACTGATCCCCAGCAGCAGCTCCAGTCAACCTGGCAGGTATTACTGTATTACTGCTCAGCAGCAGTCAGCCTGGCAGGTATTACTGTATTACTGCTCAGCAGCAGTCAGCCTGGCAGGTATTACTGTATTACTGCTCAGCAGCAGCCTGGCAGGTATTACTGTATTACTGCTCAGCAGCAGTCAGCCTGGCAGGTATTACTGTATTACTGCTCAGCAGCAGTCAGCCTGGCAGGTATTACTGTATTACTGCTCAGCAGCAGCAGCCTGGCAGGTATTACTGTATTACTGCTCAGCAGCAGTCAGCCTGGCAGGTATTACTGTATTACTGCTCAGCAGCAGTCAGCCTGGCAGGTATTACTGTATTACTGCTCAGCAGCAGTCAGCCTGGCAGGTATTACTGTATTACTGCTCAGCTGCAGTCAGCCTGGCAGGTATTACTGTATTACTGCTCAGCAGCAGTCAGCCTGGCAGGTGTTACTGTATTACTGCTCAGCAGCAGTCAGCCTGGCAGGTGTTACTGTACGCTTCAGGCTGAGTGACAGGTATTACTGTACGCTTCAGGCTGAGTGACAGGTATTACTGTACGCTTCAGGCTCAGTGACAGGTATTACTGTACGCTGCAGGCTGAGTGACAGGTATTACTGTGCGCTTCAGACTGAGTGACAGGTATTACTGTGCGCTTCAGACTGAGTGACATGTATTACTGTACGCTGCAGGCTGAGTGACAGGTATGACTGTGCGCTTCAGGCTGAGTGACAGGTATTACTGTGCGCTGCAGGCTGAGTGACAGGTATTACTGTACACTGCAGGCTGAGTGACAGGTATTACTGTACGCTGCAGGCTGGATGACAGGTATTACTGTGCGCTTCAGGCTGAGTGACATGTATTACTGTACGCTTCAGGCTGAGTGACAGGTATTACTGTGCGCTGCAGGCTGAGTGACAGATATTACTGTACGCTGCAGGCTGAGTGACAGATATTACTGTACGCTGCAGGCTGAGTGACAGGTATTACTGTGCGCTGCAGGCTGAGTGACAGGTATTACTGTACGCTTCAGGCTGAGTGACAGGTATTACTGTGCGCTTCAGGCTGAGTGACAGGTATTACTGTGCGCTGCAGGCTGAGTGACAGGTATTACTGTACGCTGCAGGCTGAGTGACAGGTATTACTGTACGCTTCAGGCTGAGTGACAGGTATTACTGTGCGCTTCAGGCTGAGTGACAGTTATTACTGTGCGCTGCAGGCTGAGTGACAGGTATTACTGTACGCTGCAGGCTGAGTGACAGGTATTACTGTGCGCTGCAGGCTGAGTGACAGGTATTACTGTGCGCTTCAGGCTGAGTGACAGTTATTACTGTGCGCTGCAGGCTGAGTGACAGGTATTACTGTACGCTGCAGGCTGAGTGACAGGTATTACTGTACGCTGCAGGCTGAGTGACGGGCGCTCAGCAGCGGTGGAAGAAGTACACACTTCCTTTACTTAAGTACAAGTAGAAATATCCACATGGTAAAAGTAAATGTCCTCCTTTGAAATTCTACTTGAGTAAAAGTAGAGACATATTTGCTATTGAATATACTTAAGTATCTAAAGTAAAAGTACACATTCTACATGATGTTTTGTGTATTTGTGCTTGGGAGCATTCCTTGAGCCACTGACCTCTAAATGTCATGTTAAAGTGGTATATGGTCCAGTTATGCTGCTCTGATTAAATGGTATGTTAAAGTGGAATGTGGTCCAGTTATGCTTCTCTGGTTAAAGGTTACGTTAAAGTGGTATGTGGTCCAGTTATGCTGCTCTGAGTAAAGGTTATGTTAAAGTGGTATGTGGTCCAGTTCTGCTGCTCTGATTACGTCTTCTTGCAGTTGAGAGGCTTCAAATGTGAAAGTATATAATCTTCATACATTTTCACAACATGCAACATATTTTTCTTCAAAGTAACTAGTATCTAATGGGTTCAGATAAATGTAGTGAAGTAAAAAGTAACATTTTTACTTTGAAATGTAGTGGAGTAAAAGTATAAAGTTCCCTAAAATGAAGATACTCACATAAAGTACAAGTAGCTCGACATTGTACTTAAGTACAGTACTTGAGTAAAAATACTTAGTTACTTTCCCCCACTGGTGCGCAGCGTGTTTGACAACAGTCACTCCGTAGCCACGATATTTTAAATAATGTGAGTCTGACTCCTGACCCCATTGAGTTTTAATAAACGATAAAAGCTTCGATAAAAGCGTCAGCTAAATGACAAAATGTAAATGTAAATGATATGAGCAAATCAATCCAATGTTTATAATAATAACTTTGTATCACTCATGGGCAGTATGTTTGCACTTGACTGCTCGGTCTACTGTATATATAATATATCATAATTATAATAATAATACATTTAATTTATATTGCACTTTACATTTGACAATCTCAAAATGCTACAGGTAAAAAATATGTAATGCAACAGATAAAAAAAGAAGCATATCAGGAAAAAAGTGGGTTTTAAGTCATGTTTAAAAGCATCCACAGCCTGCGGTGTCCTCAGATGGTCGGGGTGAGCGTTCCACAGACTGGGATCAACCGAGCAGACGGCTCCCATGGTGCAGAGCTCGTCCTGGGAGGTTTGAGAAGGTTGGCAGGTTCAGAGTGGAGGTTACGTGTGGCGGTGTGTGGAGAGGAGAGCATCACCATGGGTGCACTGGTAGGTAAGGAGGGGGACCCTACACAATACGCACCAAACTGGATAGTAATCAGGCCACTACTTGCCGAGATCTAAAGCAAACAGACACACACACAGGGGCAAAAACATAAACACCCCCAGGCTTATCAGATCTCCACTCACAGCCTGGTGTCTGAACATAACCTTGACACCGATAACACTTTCGTCTCAGCAGCTGTCTGTAGCAGGAGGTTGGTAGCAGAGACGGCCAGTAACCGTCATGTGAAGCTGGTCAGATTGGTCAGATTGGGTAGCTGGTCAGATTGGATAGCTGGTCAGATTGGTCAGATTGGGTAGCTGGTCAGAATGGGTAGCTGGTCAGATTGGGTAGCTAGATAGTTTTTTCTAAGACCTTGCCCAGAAAAGGGAGATTAGAGATAGTGTGGTATCTTCTCAGTCTCAAACTGCTATGAGTTATGAAATATTGTTTCCCAAGGTCGACCGCCACTGGGAGATAACTGAGAAATGTAAGAGTCCAGTGCATTACACCTTAAATAGATTCACTTTGTTAGATATACATAAGTGCTCTGCTTTTCCCCCAAAGAGTTTATTAAAATACATTTCTTCTAGAAGTAATTATAAGTGGCAAAGCTAAAGATAAGACACCAATTAGATTCTATAAAGTAAGCAAAACTAATACTATATTGGGACCAAAAAGGGTCAGGTAAATTTGGAAGACATACTGACGCGTCTCCCCTGTCAAAAGGGACGGGTTAAGACAAGCCCGAGTGCTTAATTTAGCATACAGTCTTAAGTTTTCTCCTCTCCCCCACCCTTGGAAACAGTAAAACAATAGAAACTGAGCCACTAGATGGCTAAAGTTAGCATTTCAATAGAGTGGTTTGTTTACCGAGCTGAGCAGAACAATAGGTGGTAAGATATGCTACTCAACAGCCTGCTGTAAAAGATAGAACTGTTGAGGAGAACCACCCCTCCGCCATTTGGGGGCTCTACTTCAAAGAAGCCATCTGGTCTCACATGGTAGGAGACAGGAAGGCTCTTAAATAGCCCTGTTTACATTTAAACACAGGAACAATTTGTCTAAAGTTGTGAAAACAGCAACCAAAACTAATAGTAATTCAGTATGGAAAATAGACTCAATAGTTATAAGATAGTGTATTGATTAATTTAAGACTAAACCAGACACTTATTAACCATTGTTAAGTTTAATTAAGAAAGTAATATAGTTTAAAATATAAGATTAATGTGGAAAAACATGTGTAACTTACTTAGAAGACTAAACTAACTTCAAAGACAATATTATAGAATATATATATAATGCAACAGTTTGTCCTAAAACCAACAATAGGTTTAATTTGGTATTTAGAAGGCCACATAATTCGGGAAAAGACTTGAATTAACTGTCTAAGCCAAGTAATAACTCATCTCTAATTATTAAGATAATAAAATTAGATACTGTATACCTTTAAACGCTAAACTTTAGAAAGGTAAACTAGTCCTCTAAAATAGGAGGTACCTGCCTCTTTAAAATCCAAAATGGCCGATGTGAGCTCTAGCCAATCAGGACTTAGAGATCCGCCCCCTGACGAACCAGTTCGACGTTCGCTCAGGGGCGGGATTTAGCCGTTAAAAGGGTCTGCACGGAGCAGACGAGAGAGAAGCTGTGGTAAATTCCCAAAACATAGATCTCATGATTAACTAATGTGTAGAAATACTTGGCCCTCAAAACAATAATTCATAGATTGTGTGTGTGTTTACATAGACTGATTGCCATTGTAGGCACACAGGTCGATTTACATATGGAGTGAGTGGTCAAATGACAGGAACCCAAGGGCCATCTGCCATGGCCTGGGAAGAGTTTAGGACAATGGGCTCTGTAAGATCGGGACAAAAGACCAAAAGGTCACGTAAACATGTTATCTCGCTGGAGTTTCCTGTGACACACACACACATAGACTCACACACACACACATTCAGACACACACACACACACACACACACACGCACACACACACACACATAGACACACACACACATAGTCACACACACACACATAGTCACACACACACACACACATTCACACACACACACACACATTCACACACACACACACACACACACACACACACACACACACACACACAGAGAAGATCTCCAAACAAGCTAACTATTTCCTGGTATATTGTTCTAGAATTCTGAAGTCATTGAAGTAAGTTAAAATCATACTTAAAGTAGGTAATTAGTTAATGTGCCTGTTCTGTTTTCATTTATGTTCAATATGATTAATTGATTGTTCTATGTATTGAAATGTATTCTATTAAGCTAACAAAATGATTAGATTTGTTAGATATTTTCTGAAAGTCAACAGACTTAGTGATAAATAAATATATCTGTGTTTATGTGGGCAATTGTAATTCAAATATAGATATTAGGAAATGAAAATAATGCAATGTTTAAGGTAGATTGTTAGTATTAAACAGGACAGTATACATTGTTGACTGTAAGGACAGCCTCCGTTTGCAGTTATGTGAAGGGGGTTTGGCCTATAAGCCAAACCCCTATTTTCAAATGCCAGCTTAGCAGGCTTGTGATTGGAGGAAATAATGTGATGATGTCATCAACTCCGAGACACTGGGCCTTGGCTATAAGATCCCAGGTGTGGTGGGGGAGAGGGACTCTGGAACAACCCAACCCGCAGGACAAGACCTCTCCACCATCTCATCCAAGGCAGCAGGCAACAAGGACAAATAACTTTTTGGAGGGAAAACCAACTCTTTGTTATCAAACAACAGAGACTTTCAACAACTCAACAACTAGCATTCTCTTTTTTAGTCTGGTTGTATCACTCACGGCATAGTGTTTGTGATCACAACTATAGCATTTTCTTATTGTAATTTGTATACACTCTTAAACTTTGATTAAACAACTGTTATACTATTTTTCCTCCTAATTCCTTCTGCCTGCACCGCTCAGTTTGAAGAGAAGTGATTCCCAGAGCTTTAAAGTATTGAATCACAACGCAGAGTACTAACGCAACCCGGTTCTGAGCAGCTCAGAACCGAAATAGCTTGGGAAATCCACTTCATTTTGGTGCCGTACTTTAGAATCAGAGCGCTCGTGTTATCACCACAACAAAAGAAATTTTTTTTTCTCTACACGCCGGTCGACGAGGAGAACAACTGATCGATCGATCGTCTTCAAGTGACTAGGACGTTGCTAAGAGGTGAGTGTGATGATATATTTGGGGGCTCTATTCGAACCACGGAGGGGGTTGCTAAGAATTTAACCTCATGTAAGCATGATGTAAGGGAAAGTTGAATTGAATGTTCTGGCTGGGGAGGGCGGCTCTGTAAACACCGTGCGTCGTATTTTCTAAAGTAGAGATTGAGCACACCGTGCGTCGTATTTTCTAAAGTAGAGATTGAGCACAATGAACGGAGCGCCGCTGCCAGTCGGAACATGTAAGGGAGTAGGAACATGTCTAGATTCGTGCTCAGGGTTGAACCAAGGTAAACAGGTGTGCGTCGTATGCCTTAAGGTAAGGGCTTAAGCACGCCGTGCGTCGTATTTTCTAAAGTAGAGATTGAGCACAAATAGGTCTAGTTTAACCTTGGGCACGGCGGGCGTGTTGAATTTAGACTGCGTTAGGCTGTAACAAAAAATAGTACTTACGCGCTGCTGTGCGGCGTTCGAGAGACGGTAATGTGCGTGAATGCTGATTTTGTATTTTTTATTTGTGTTAGGAAGCGTGTATGAATGTATAGTTGGCGAATGTTTATGGTTAGGAGTGATTGGTGGGACGTGTGAGAGTATAGTTGTGTTATTATGTAATTTAAGTCACCGATTGGCCGTGGGGAAATGTAAGGATAACGCCGGTTTTCCGAGGCCCGTGGAACGCAGCAGCAGTTAGCTGTTGTATTAGCCTCTGAGGCGCCGGAAGATACGGCGGACAAATAAACATAGGTTCAAATGTATAAGGTCGATCGATAGTGTCTTGAGATTACGGGGATGTGTAAGGCACTTAAAAGTTTTCATATTCGTGGCGGATAAAATAGATGTGTAATGTTTAAGGTGATTGGGATAATCTAGACGGGGACCCGGAAGTCGTTCTAAGCTCGCCGGTGGAGACGACAGAGGGGTCAAACTAGTGTTTTGCTGTTATGTTTTTATATTTCTATTTAGATCACTACACTGGCGTTTTGAGGGAAATGGGAATGTGGTGTTGTATTAACATTGCGAGGTGTCGGCCCGCGCGGCGAAACGGGTCGTTGGGGAACGTTTTTATGGGATCATGGGAGAGGCTAAGCTAATGCTACCTAGCCGCGCTAACGGCTAAAGCGGTCGCCGGTTGTGACGTCATAAGGGTGCGCGGTCTGACGGCCTACGCGCGCTGGGTTGAAGCTAACGAAGCTAATATGCTAAGCTAACTGTGCTGACGTCATGGCATGACGGGGCTCTCGGGATGTCTCGCGATGGGATGGCCATCTTGGTAGGGGCGCCGAGCGTCCATCTTGGTAGGGGCACCGAGCGTCCATTTTGGTAGGGGCGCCGAGCGTCCATCTTGGTAGGGGCGGCGAGCGTCCATTGTTAAGGGGAAGGTGGAGTTTATTTAGGAATACGGTAGGGGGCAGGAGAGGACAGGATGAATATGTTTGGATTCTGCTCACAGAACGTTTTCATTGTACACTCTCTCTCCCCCTCTCTTCTCTTTCTCCCCCTCTCTCTCTCCCCCTCTCTCTCTCTCTCTCTCTCTCTTTCCCTCTCTCTCTCTTTCTCTTTCACCCCCCCCCTCTCTTTCTTTCCTTCTCTCACCCTCCTCCCTCCCTCTCCCTTTCACCTCCACCCTCTCTCCCTCTCCCTCTCACCTCCCCCCCTCTTCCCCTCCTCTCCCTCTCTCTCTTTCTCTTTCACCCCCCCCTCTCTTTCTTTCCTTCTCTCACCCTCCTCCCTCCCTCTCCCTTTCGCCTCCCCCCTCTCTCCCTCTCCCTCTTACCTCCCCCCCTCTTTCCCTCTCCCTCCCTCTCTCTCTCTCTCTCTTACCCCCCCCCCTCTCGCTCACTCCCCTCATTCCAACACCGCCTCTCTTCCATATGTTTCCCCCCCCCCCCTCGGCCCCCCCCGAAACGCTTTCTCTTTCTCTCCTAGTTTAGGGCCTGTATATAGAGGTTTTTTTTTATGGGTTTCAATCGCGGTGTAGTGCTAGGTGTGTTGTTTATTGCTGTTTACTGTAGGGTCAAAGCGAGGTTGAGTTTGGGACTTATTATGCGTATGTTGTTGTTCCATATTCAGTTTTATTGTTATTTTTAGGGAATTTCTAGTGCTGGCAGTGGTATTGGCTGGCGTTGGCGCTACGCTTTGTTCGACAAGGCGCTCGTACTTCTTTCCTTACATTTGGACGGGCTCCGTGTCAGTTCATGTTGGTGGGCCGTAAGTCGGAGCATAATTACTCTACTCGGCTGCGCCTGCGATGGGGGTGTGGGTAGACAGTTCGTCGTGGCTCACTGTCTGCCTCCACGCTTTGTGCGCTGTGTGCGACTCGTCGGTGCTCGCTGTCACACTGCGCACATTTTTCATTTTACCAGGGGTACGGGGACTGCTAAACGTCGTGGCGGGGGTGGGCTCGCTGTCTGCCACCGCGCATTAACGGGGGTGCGCTATGCGTGCACTCGTCAAAGGCTCGCTGCCACACTACGCGCGTCGAATTGTATTGTGTGTGGGTATTTGGGGGACTGGTTAGGGTGGTGTCAGAGGTGCTGTATGTGTGTGGCAGTGGTTGTGAGGGGAATGATCTTTGATTATCCTTGAGTAGGGGGCCCGGGGTTTCGCGTTCCAGGTTGCAAACTGGGGGTGATGCCGTGGGCCACAGGACGAGTTGGCCAGTGGAATGTCATTGGTCGGCAGGATTTTCAATGTGGGGATGGTGTCGCCGCCTGTGGTTATGAACGGGTTGTGTGACACTGTTCTAAATGCACGGGGACTTCAGTGACATAAGGCACTGAAAACTGATTTCTGTTCCCGTGAGAAGCGCGTTATTTTAACACCTAAGGGGTTAAGTGTTACGGGGGAAATATAGTAACTGTGTGAGAGATTATGAATGGAAAATATGTATGTTACTGATATATATAATGTAATATGAGCGAAATACATACTAGGCTTTCACGGACAGAAATAAATATAGTTACACATACACATAGTCATTTGCAAATAACAATTAGAGTAAAAGTGGGAATATTCACCTAAATTACCATGTCCAATGAAGATGTTTAGAAATGATAGGCTGTAAATAACAAGTTTCTGATTGACCAACAGAAGGAAACGGCTGATGCGAGATAGGTTCCCCGGAGTTGTGTTAAGGAAGATCATGACAACAGGATTGAGAGTCTGGGTTTCCAATGGAGACAACTGGAAAAAGATTAAGGCTGTGTCATTGATAAATCAAAAACGAAAATTGCACAAATGCTCTCATGTGATCTTAGTATAGGAGATGCCCGACATTCCATGCTTAAAGACAAATGATGGATTGTGAATGGGAAATGTCACTGATAATTAAGTGTATTTTTTGCTTCTCTCTTCACAGCTGCTCCAGGACGGATGGCCAGCACTGACAATTCCGAACCCCAACAGGGAAATCGAAGAGACTGTTGACAGTCAGGGGGTATAGTATCACAAGACCGAGATTATCAATTCCTGTTTACACCAATATAGAAGTGTGAGTGAGATTAACTCAAGTTTGGTAAAAATTGTTTGAATACAGAGAAACTTGCTTTCCAAACGGTGACGTTACGAGTGTTTGAAGAAAAGGTGAGAATGGAAAATACACAGATAGGAGCAACCGGAGGGTTAGATGCACTGACCATAGAAAGGGTAGACAATCTGTCTATTTCAACGACTGGAGATGTCACAATAAAAGTGACGAAAAGATGGCCAAAGATATTCAGGCCATTACAGAACCTTGTAGTTAAAGGAGGCCGGTATAGAATGCGTACCCAAATCAAGATAATGCCGATAACCTCTGCAGACATTACATTGACCGAATTGGACGTTAACTTGATTGGCTGGAATGTGATCGACTCCCCTCTAGTGTCCAGTGAGACGGAGGGACTGGAAATAATGTCTTTTACTCCGCCACAGGGAGTCGTTGCAGCAAGCGACCCAGAGACAGCTGTATTACCCGAGTCAATCCACGCTGAAGTGTCCGTTGCAGATGACTGTCAGTTAAAGACGTGCCTCCCTCTCGAACAACAGCTAGCCGAGGCTAGACGGGTAGTGGACTATCTCCAAGGCCTAATCCAGTCCACACAGCCCGGAGGGGAGACAGGTTCCAATCGCCTCTCTCCCTCTCCCTCTGGAGAACCAGATGGCCAGAGACGGGCCCAGTTGGGGCCACAAGGGGGTCCCGTGCCGGAACAACAACCAACCCCAATAGGACCACCCACGAGGTGGCAACCACGAGGAAAAGGTGGAGGCAGAGGCAGGAATCCGAATGGCTACCGTGTGCGGCAGGTGCAGTGTTGGGCGTGTGGGACCCTCGGACACATTTCTCGGGACTGTGCAGAGCGGGACCATCTATCCACAACAGGGCGTGTTTGTACAGAAACAGGTGGCGGGCCCCTCCCAACCACGGGCCCCTCTCAAGGAACTGTGACTGGACCAAATAGGTACGTGGCTTTCTCCTCCGAACAGGCTCCAGGGAACCATGGCGATGATGGCATACCACCAGGACATGTTCTGGGCCCGATGACCCCAGGGTCATCCGGTCACAGGCAACTGACCCACCGGGTCCCACAACCCGGGGGAGACCGCCAGTGTTGTTGGGGCTGTGGAGTGAAAGGTCATTTTCAAAGGTCATGTCTGCAGAGGCCACCGGCAGAATAAAAATATATGCAACTGACTAGGGTAGAGGTGGGATATATTGAATGATAAAATATGCTCCTAATTAGATTAGAATAAAAAATAAGAATAGATAGAGGTGTTAGGTGATTAGATTATGAATGAAAGTTACTAAAAACGGATGTATGAGTGACTGACAAATGCATGAACTAATCAGACTGACAAGAGGATCAAATTATGTTAAACAGTTAATCAATATTAGACAGTGTGATGATGTGACACTGCGGCAGCTAGTGATCAGTAAATTATCCATGCTTGGTCAACATTCAGATTGATCAAAGGGTGGACTGCATGATTAAGAAATTGAAAAGACTCATAGTTGTTTCTAGTATTTTATAGTATTGATAGAAGCGTATTAACAGTTATGAGCAATAGGATAGGTGTTTGTTTACTTTTATTTTTACTTCTCTTTTCTAGTGTGTTACGAGCAATTCCTGACTTAGGCCGGGAGCGTACATTTTGTTTATTCATTTGGTTTCCTTTTTTGTTTCTTAGTTAAAAATGAGCTCAGAAGAAAAAAGAAAAAGCTCACAAGTTTGGTTTATTTTTTTCATTTATTGGTTTGGCAGCGTTTTCTTTTTGTGTTTGGTTTTCTGTTTTCTTTCTTTCTGTATGTTTTTTCTTAGGGTACCTGGCAAGCTGGGAGTGATCTCGACACATCAGGACGGGGTAGTATATGTCTGTAAAATGGACTGGGAACAAAGTGAAGGAACATGAGCTAGTTATGGATTTTTGTTCTCCGCCCATTGAATACCCAGTTTTAGGGGCTGGGGGTGTGTCGTGGTTGGTGAAAGTGTTGGGAAGCATGATTCTCTGTACATTAATGAAGCTCAATAGGTTTGGTCGCTATTGGCCAAATTAGTCTTGTGTAGGGTGTGAACATGTGCAATTGATAATTGGCTTGTGGTGTGGAAGATGTGTGTTTAAGGCGGTCTGTGATTTGTTGCCATACACACAGGAGTACTGGGAGAGTGGAGGTGTCAGTGCTGACCGTCCGGTCCGGGTGCAGCTGTCCAGAGGACGACGGTAACGATGTTTGAATGTGTATTCCACATCGAGAGGTGGAGGAGTATACTGTTTTGACAGCATAATATAATGAGAGCCATGTGAATTTTTCAGAATTTTGAAAATTAATGATCTAAAAACCATGAAATATATAGATAAATGATTTGGAAAAGAAAGTTGTCAAAGCTCAGACCAGTAAAGAGAGTCTGAGGGAGGAAAATTATGGAAATTATGGATTCTCAATCAATTGTTGTGGTAGAAGTGACCTGCACTGTCCCCCGAAGCGATATATATTCACTGCAGGATACGGATGGGAGATTGGGGGATCCGCAGTCATCAGAGAGTGGTACAAGGAAGACCGAGGACTCCATCGGTACTGTTGATCCAGGACACTGGCTAGTGTCTACCCAGCGGTTCCATGGGGAACCACAACACTGCGGAGAACCAGGAGACGCCTACCTCTCGGGCCGGGAGAGTCTTGGCCAACGCAGTGACCGAGTCTTGAGGCTTCAGAGGGAAACGACAGACAACCAACGAGGAGACAGGCGGCTAGACCTCAGCAACAACTCCGGCTGTCAACAGAAGCAAGGCCTCAACCATTGACCAGGGGGTCAACCAGCGAAAGGGTCGAGCAGCCAGCGACGACCTCCCCACCGCTGTGACAGCAATAGAAGATACAGCAGGGGGCTCTACCCCCTAATAGAGGTCAACACGAGTCAAGATGTTCTTGACAGAAGATGGGGTGTAATAGAAAGGCAATTTGCTTTCTGAGTTGCACCCAGCAGTCGTGATACTGCATCAGCTCTGAGCAACAAAGAGGAGGCCGGGTCAAATCTAGAAAACATAGACCCCCCCTCCTCAATGCTCCAAGTCAGAATTTGACAACTCACAGTTGAGACCAATGGAAATTGATCTTGGTACGAGAACAAGTTGTTAAAGACTGTGCACACGATCACAAACTGAAATGGCTAATTTGAATTTTAGGATCTGAGTGTGGCAAATCAGATATATATTTTATCCTAATAAAATGTCTTAAGTGTTATCTAGATAGTAGTGTGTAGAGATTGATATCTATGTTTGACATATTAAGGATAGGTAAACTATCCAAGTGGGGAACTGTGGTAAATTCCCAAAACATAGATCTCATGATTAACTAATGTGTAGAAATACTTGGCCCTCAAAACAATAATTCATAGATTGTGTGTGTGTTTACATAGACTGATTGCCATTGTAGGCACACAGGTCGATTTACATATGGAGTGAGTGGTCAAATGACAGGAACCCAAGGGCCATCTGCCATGGCCTGGGAAGAGTTTAGGACAATGGGCTCTGTAAGATCGGGACAAAAGACCAAAAGGTCACGTAAACATGTTATCTCGCTGGAGTTTCCTGTGACACACACACACATAGACTCACACACACACACATTCAGACACACACACAAACACACACACGCACACACACACACACATAGACACACACACACATAGTCACACACACACACATAGTCACACACACACACACACATTCACACACACACACACACATTCACACACACACACACACACACACACACAGAGAAGATCTCCAAACAAGCTAACTATTTCCTGGTATATTGTTCTAGAATTCTGAAGTCATTGAAGTAAGTTAAAATCATACTTAAAGTAGGTAATTAGTTAATGTGCCTGTTCTGTTTTCATTTATGTTCAATATGATTAATTGATTGTTCTATGTATTGAAATGTATTCTATTAAGCTAACAAAATGATTAGATTTGTTAGATATTTTCTGAAAGTCAACAGACTTAGTGATAAAGAAACATATCTGTGTTTATGTGGGCAATTGTAATTCAAATATAGATATTAGGAAATGAAAATAATGCAATGCTTAAGGTAGATTGTTAGTATTAAACAGGACAGTATACATTGTTGATTGTAAGGACAGCCTCCGTTTGCAGTTATGTGAAGGGGGTTTGGCCTATAAGCCAAACCCCTATTTTCAAATGCCAGCTTAGCAGGCTTGTGATTGGAGGAAATAATGTGATGATGTCATCAACTCCGAGACACTGGGCCTTGGCTATAAGATCCCAGGTGTGATGGGGGAGAGGGACTCTGGAACAACCCAACCCACAAGACCTCCACCATCTCAGGCAACAAGGACAAAGGACTTTTTGGAGGGAAAACCAACTCTTTGTTATCAAACAACAGAGACTTTCAACAACTCAACAACTAGCATTCTCTTCGTTAGTCTGGTTGTATCACTCACGGCATAGTGTTTGTGATCACAACTATAGCATTTTCTTATTGTAATTTGTATACACTCTTAAACTTTGATTAAACAACTGTTATACCTTTTTCCTCCTAATTCCTTCTGCCTGCACCGCTCAGTTTGAAGAGAAGTGATTCCCAGAGCTTTAAAGTATTGAATCACAACGCAGAGTACTAACGCAACCCGGTTCTGATCAGAGCAGAACCGAAATAGCTTGGGAAATCCACTTCAAAGCTCTTGAAATCTGTTATGCACAGCCGAACGGAGGAGGACCTGCTTGAGACGCTGAGAACGAGAACAGAATTCCTTCGTCTCCCCGGACAACGAGACTCAACAACCAAAGCTACATTGAAGATTGTTACTCTTAACTACTTTTATTAGACTGATATTAGGGACTTGCGGCATAGTGCTCGTTCTACTAATATCATTGCGGTTCATTGATTGAACCAGAACATTTTTGTATACTTGTGGATTTGAATAAACCCACCACATGAGAAATAACCAACCTCTCATTGATTTCTTTCCTCCGTCGTGCTACACAGTTTTTGGTAAACAGACTTAGAGCCATAAGAACACAACGCAGAAGAGTAGATTATATGATCAGAAGGCTCTGGTCGATTTTACATTAATAGGTCTATAATTACTCAACACAAGGATCAAGGTTGTTTTTCTTTAGTAAGGGCCTAACTACAGCCGTTTTCAGTGAGTCTGGAAATACGCCTGATTGGAGAGAGCTGTTTACAATTTTAAGGATATCTCCAATCACACTGTCTAAAACCTCTTTGAGGAAGGGGGTGGGAATAGCATCCAATGAACAGGAGGATGATGACATTTGCGATATGGTTTTGCGGAGTTCCTCTTCATCAATTGCACAGTATGATGTTAGACTTCCCCTGGAGTGATTTACACTGTTGCATATAGCACCACTAGCGGCATTTGCAGTTTGAGAGTTTGTGCTAGGAGCATCACTCATAATACTAGCGCAAATGTTAAGAATGTTGTTATCGAAAAAGGACACAAACTCATTACACTCATTACAAGCGAGCGACTGCTTGTAGGACTGGGGGGGATTTAAAAGATGTTCAAAGGTGGAAAATAAGGCATTTGTCTTGTTCTCATTGATAATGCCCGAGAAACATGCCTGCCTTGCCAAACGCAAGGCTTTGTTGTAGGCAACTGTAGATTTCTTTCAAATCTATAGGTGGACAGTGAGTTTGCTTTGTCTCCAAACTCGTTCCTCTCTACGACATTCTCGCTTTTTTTTAATCTACTTTTTCTCCTCCCTTTTCTGTGATTTTTTCTCCCCATCCCAATTTACCTCTCGTGCCAATTCTCCCTCCCCTGTCCTGATTGTTGCTCGCATATGCCCCCCACTGGCCGGTTGTAGGGAGGATAGAAGCCTTGCATCACATGTCCCCTCTGATACATGTGGAGGTAGCATCTTTTCACCTGCCAGCGCGGACTTTCATTTGGTGAGGAGTAAAGGAGGCTCACACTGCCCCCGCCATTTTCCTGACTTTGCTGTACAGGCGCCCCAATCGACCTGTAGGAGTCGCTGTTCACAATGACCAGACTACCACCCTTCGACTTCCCACCCGCTAACTCTGCCAATTGAGTTAGTATGACGGCCGGCCCAAGCCGGAGGCAACGCCGAAAGCCGGATTCAAACCCAGTGTCTCTTGCGTTGGTGACACGCGCAATGTCCGCTGCGCCACCCAGCCGCCTTATGACATTCCCTCTTAAGTGAACGCATTATGTTCTGTGATTCAGGGTGTTACTCTGGCGTTATGTCTCCTCTTGGTTTTCATGGAAGCCACTTTGTCGAGAGCTGACCTTACTTAAGTGTTGAACCATATCATTTACTGAGGGAGATTCAGGTGCCAGGTGACTAGGGAACTCACTGGCTGCTGACGGGCTAAAGAAAGGTTTTTTAATAGTATAGTCTGTACTGTTTTTTTCAAGATCAGGGACAGTCATACTAAAACACAGCAGATGGTGGTCAGATAGCTCGGGCCTTTCAATAGTTCTGTCGACAGTAACACAGCCTCAGCATCCGAAACATTATCCACATGAAGGTTTCCATTGCCTGTTATCAGGGTTCTGTCATAGTTAGTGGAACAGATAGATAGAAGTTCTGCTATTTCTGTAAAAAATAAGGCTTTACTGAACTTTGGAGGACGATAAATAGTAATCATTAGCATAGGGGATTTACTATCAAGTATGGTGGCCTAGTATTCAAATGATGAATAGTTGCCAAGAGTCAGAGGTTTACATTTTAAACCTTTCTTAACCTCACGTACTAAGTGCATAAAACTATAGCCCGCGGGGCAGGCAGCGGCCAAAGTTACCACTCAATCAGAGCCAAGCCATGTCTCCGTTAGAAAAATAATATCTAACTTCTCACCGCAGATGATGTCGCTCACCGATGAGGACTTGTAAAGAAGTGACCTGATGTTAAATAGGGCCATATTTATCCCATGACCATGACATTTTACTGGACTGTAATATTTTAAAGGTCGGAGGTTTGCCAAATTTGCTTTACCAGATGCTCTATTATGATCTATTACTAATTATTGTTGGAATGGGATGGCATGGTAGAGGTTACTTTGATGATAACATTGAAGATGATATTAGCGGGGCACTATATTCCTGATTACTAAACTGCCCAAGCCTAGACTGGGGAGAGAGTTGAAGGGGGTAAGTTAATTGAGCTACTGTAGAACTTGGACATACAAAGCATCAATTTACAGGCATTTGGAGAAATTAAAAGAGGGCTTGCGATGTATCAGAAATATTCATAGAGAGCAGCTTGGCTCCAGACCTGTTTAAATGTACTCCATCTCTATTGAAGAGGTCATATCTGTCATAAAAAAGAGTGAAGTTATCTATGTAGGTAATGTTCCAGAACCAGCAGCGTTCCTTCAGCCAAAGATGTAATTGGCGAAGGCGACTGTATTTTATATCCGCACAATATAGGCAGGGTAAGGGCCCTGATATGGCTATGGTCTTACCAGTCTCACAGAGAGTGTCCAGTAATCTATTAAACTCCTCTTTTATCAGTTCTGATCTATCAGCTTTGATATAATTGGCTCCAATATGAACCACCAGGGAGTTATGACACACCTCGGACAACAGACTAGGTATCATAGTGTTAATGTCCGCCACTTTAGCACCAGAGTAGCACCTTGTCTCGCAACCCTTCACAGAGACATAGCGGACAATTGAGTCACCTATAATAAGAGTTTCCGAGACAATAGGGGACAAAGTAGGAACAGGAACAGCTCTGTCGCTGAGAGCTGCAGCTGTGTCCAGGACGTCGCTGGGGGAAGCCCCATTGACGATGCTGGCAGCGGGAACAGGGATTTCCTTGATGATGTTGATGACATCACGATTGGCCTCAGCTGTGTCCAATACTCCATTGGTCAGTGGGGGTGAAAGCTGCAGCCGGCTAGTTGAGGGGACACGCTCGGACAGTAGGACAACAGGGGGCAGGGGGGTTCTCCGTCTGGAGCGTTTACAGTGGATTAACGGGGTCAAGGGACAGGAACGCTTCCTAGTAGCCCCCTGTGCAGGCGGTGGTGTTGCACCGGTTTGACCACATTCCTGGTGGATAGCTTGGAGGGAGCCCATCGCTATCCCAGAGCGGCGATCCACAGACCGGGATGCCAGCGTGGGGAATTCCTGCAGATCCAGGACATCGTATCTGTTCTCCAGCTGGATCCCCTGGGGCTCTCGAGAGTGTGACCTACCGGTATGTTTTCCCCTGCCAGCAACAATATCGGTCCAGCCCTTCACATGCTTACGCCGAGGAGTGGAGGTGGCACGAAGCCTGGGCCTAGCTCCCAGGAGTGACCAGGGATCCCCAGGCTGCCGGGAGCCTCCGGAGCCCTGATTATTTTCGCCTGTGTTGTGGCGATAGTTGAGAACTCCATGACAAGCTTGTTTTTCTGACTAAGCTCGGACTTTAGCCAAAATATGTTTTCTTTCAGCTTCGAAAAGGTAAGGTTGCAGGACTCACACATGGCTGTCATGTTGTTACAGGTCATTCTCCTAGTTATCCTGCTGGAAGATAGGGCTGGTTAAAACTGCACGGCTGGGGCTAGCTGCTGCAGGGCTCGGGCTGGCTGCTGGTAGCTAGCTGATGCAGGGCTGGTGGGTAGCTGCTGGTACCCAGCTGCTGCAGGGCTGGTGAGTAGCTGCTGCAGGGCTGGTGGATAGCTGCTGGTAGCTAGGTGCTGCAGGGTAGGTGGGTAGCTGCTGCAGGGCTGGTGGGTAGCTTCTGCAGGGCTGGGGCTAGCTGCTGGTAGTTAGCTGCTGGTGGGTAGTTGCTGGTAGCTAGCTGCTGCATGGCTGGTGGGTAGCTGCTGGTAGCTAGCTGCTTTAGAGCTGGTGGGTAGCTGCTGGTTGCTAGCTTCTTCAGGGCTGGTGGGTAGCTGCTGGTAGCTAGCTGCTGCAGGGCTGGTGGGTAGCTAGCTTCTGCAGGGCTCTTGGTAAAAAATATAAAAATCCCAAAGTCCAAATCGAACCGGATTGGTGGAATGACCCAGCTGCTGGTAGCTAGCTGCTGCAGGGCTGTTGGTCCACCAATCCACAATGAAAAATCCTTACTCAGGGTTGAAAGAATGACAGGGTGAAGGATAAAATACTTGTTCTAAAAAGAGTGCAAAATATCTTAAAAGCTAATAATGGATCCTCTGTAGTGTTTACACATTTTTGCATTGAGTTGTGATAACTGTATTTTCTTAATTTTCTTACAGTATAGTAGGCCTATATCGTACATGTATAGGTAATCCTTCCAAATGCAGTATCTATACTGTTACTGAATTCAAATTGCTTACAAAAAACTGTGACATGTTGATAATGATAGTGGAGTTATGTAATTACTGTAAAAAAAAAACACACACATCACATTGTGTTTTAAATTTGTATTGTTGTGTGTAATGGATCCTCTGTAGTGTTTCAACTTTTTTGCATTGAGTTGTGATAACTGTATTTTCTTAATTTTCTTAATTTACATAGCCTACTATTCCTATGAAATACACAAATCTATAAATGCCCAATACATATATTTTGAGAACAGATAAGATGGTTTCTAAAAATGTGTCCTGGCAGTTGTGCAACTGTAAAAAGAACATTCTCACAATCTGAACATTGTGTTTTCAAGTATTTGTTGTTGTGTGTAATGATGCTAGTACTGTTTAAATTTTTGCAAGCCTTGAGAGGGATTTTGGTGTCAACGTTTGCTTTTGAGCATAATGGGCAACTGTTTTGGTGTGCTTGGTGGTTTGAAAAGAGAATGTGAGGTTTTGTGTATGTAGCTTGAGAAAAGTGTTTTGTGACTTCCGGTTCCGATCCGCAGCGCATGGCTGGCTGATTTTACGGAGCTCGGCAACCAAACCACATTAACCCTGATTACGTTTTATTTTTTATACCAGTTGATTTTCTTGAAGTTATAATTATGTCTAAACCAGTGTTGGGCAAGTTACTTTAAAAAAGTAACTAGTTACAGTTACTAGTTACTTCTTCCAAAAAGTAACTAAATTACTTACTCAGTTACAAATTATAAAAGTAACTAGTTACTTCAGAAAGTAACTATTGCGTTACTTTCAAGATTTTTTTTTACATAAACAACATACACAAATCTAAACTATTTTAATGTTGCTGTGGGACAAAGTGAGACTAGCCTCCAATCAAATGCCATGTAGGCTATGTAGATATTATAATTACTATGTTTATATAGTGGATCATACAAATACAAACAGAATAGATGTTTTGGAACTTTTGATATGTATTGCCCCTCAACAGGCCACAACTGGGCAACATTAAATTATGCTTGTTAAGCACTATACCAAAAATAAATAACAAATATATACTGATTGATTGAACATTTTAATTAACAGATTTCAGAATGGGTACAATACAGTACGGCTCAATACACACAATTGTTAAGGGGATGCAGACCAGAGAAAGAGTTTCGTCTTGTTTACATCAGGGTCCCCCATTTTCAATTCATGACATTTATGACGAAAGTCTTTCTCTGGTCTGCATCCCCTTAACAATTGTATGTATTGAGCTGTACTGTACTGTACCCATTCTGCAATCTGTTAATAAACTTTTCAATCAATCAATCAATGACATACACAACATACAGATATAAGAATCTAATCGAATCATCTAAACTAATCTAATCATTACATTTAAGACATGCATGACATACAGAGATATATCTCTGAGCAGCTGAAGCCTGTGCTATTAAACCAGGAAGTGCAGCACTGTTGATAAGGCTGTCAGCACTGCAGTAGAGCCACTCAGTGCCCTGGGCTGCGCTGCAAAGAGTGAACACAAAACGCTCATGGACCCGCGGTCTCATGTTGACATTGTGTTGTTCGTTGGATTCGTTTTTGAGCTCAAAACGTACACTACACGGACCGCGGTCTCATGCTGACTGATCACTGATCGCTTGTCTTGTCGCGCTGTGTGTCAGACTCACGCTGACTGATCGCTTGTCTTGTCGCGCTGTGTGTCAGACTCTGGATGCTTTAGACACCCGCCCACCTCCACCTCTGATTGGCTTACCATGACATTGTATTCAACCTCAGCCAATCGTCAGCATGTATGCTTGGCTCGCGCACTGTCCACTAAACAAGGAAGAACATTATTATTGCCTCTCGGCGCAGAGATATGTCTGATGAAAGAAACAGGTTCATTCATAGTAACGCGCCGCATTTTTTTGTAGTAACGGTAACAACGTTATTAAGATTGGAAGAGTAATCCGTTAGATTACTCGTTACTGAAAAAACGAACGCCGTTAGTAACGAAGTTACTTATAGTGCCGTTATTCCCATCACTGGTCTAAACAGACGCAGAACAAGATGGGAACCCTGAACGACGTGGATAATGAACTCATCAGGGCGATATTCCGTGAGGAAACAGATGCTATCATGGCTAAGCTAGCCGGCAGGATAGATGCACTAGAGGAGACGGTGACCGCCATAGACGCACGATTAATTATGGCGGAGGGAGGTATGTCCGCGGTCATGGAGGTAGCTGAGACCAACGTCGCGGGAATATTATACTTGGAGGACAAACTACGTGATTGTGAGATGAAGTCGGCGGACCTGGAGGACCGTGGTAGAAGACAAACCGATCAAATACCTTGAGGAGATGATACCAAAATGGTTTCCGAAACTGGCTCGTCCCGAGATCGAAAGAGCGCATAGGATCTTCAGACCCGCTACCCAGTTGAAGGGCGAGCGTGCAAACCCTCGCACATTCATATTCTGCTGCCTGAGATTCCAGACGAGACAGCATATATTGAGAGAGGCCAGACTGAAACCTCCGGTGATTACACAGCTAAACGTCGCAGAGCATTCGCCGGCGCCATGGATCTAGCACGAGAGAGGGCGGTGGAGGTATATCTACTATTCCTAGCAACGCTGAAGGTGAAGACGGGACGGGGAGAGGTATCATGCAACCGTCTGTTCAAGTCACCATCCGAGGCGGAGGACTTCATTCGAAAAAGCAACACAGTCACTCCGACTGAGAGGAACAGACCGGCCACGGTGGAGCATACACCGAGCGACGGGCAATGAGGGGCCGGGGCGGGTACCTGAGGCTGGCTTCACGCGTGGCCTGCTAACAAGCTAGCTGTCCAAGCTAGCGGCACTGTAGGAGTGGAGCTGGTTCCACACGTGGTCTGCTAGCATACAAGCTAACCAAGCTAACGACTCCACTGCATGTGTGCTATTACCACACCGGCTGGCTATCCAGGCCAGCACTATGGTAAACACGTTCGACCGTGGCTTTCTCAATCCTCAGGACGGTAATAATTGACTTCTCTATACGGTACTGTCTCAATCACGAACATGATTACTGACTATTTGAATGTAATTCAGACGTCCTGTACTCTTATCAGTTTTTTCTTTATTCTTTATCTCTCGCCTTTTTTATCATCTAACACTCGAACTATCCATTGAACGGCGCAAGGTTTGTTACGTATGTTTGTTGTCTTTATTCGGCTCTAACCATGCGGGATGAAGATCACAATTTTCACTCAAACAGACTGAATGTGCTTATGATCCGTCCAACCGAGGGGGTTGATCCCCTTTGCAACAAACTGTATGTGGGTGGCAGGTCGAGGCTATCCTACCGCTGCGGACAATGCATGCATTTAACTCTCTTTATTATCACAGCAGAACACGAGACCGTCACCGACGCTGCACTACCTCAACGTTGGCAGCACGGTAATGATCAGGGTTTGTTGCCACAGTGGTATTATTTTGACATGTGTTAAGAGTACCTCACTTTAATCAAGTTCAGTTCGGACGAACTATGTTTCATGTGCCTTTATCGTATGCATAATGTTCTATGCACTGAGCTCTATATAGATATAGATTGATTCTCTCTGTTGAGAGATGGGGGGTTCCCCTATTCCTAATGTGTTACAATATACAATTCTGGTTAGAATGGTTAAGTTATGTAATGTGGTTTTGGTTGCTGTGGGGGGAGGGGAGGGGGGGATACAGGGATTTTTGTTTTTTATTTCTTTTGGCTCGTTCTACTGTATGTCTGCTCTCGCCCAACAGGACCTTAGCGTGGGGATGTGTATAATGTTGTGGTGCTCTACTTCGGGGGAATCACGTTCAGTCATACTGCAACCTGGTTGGACTATGGCTAATTTAAACATCTTGATCTGGAATTCAGGGGGGCTTAATATTCAACATAAACGCACAAGTGTACTAACATGGTTGAAAAGACAGGAGGTTGATGTGGCTTTGCTGAGTGAAACGCATCTTTTGAAGGCTGACAGTGCTAAACTTGCAGACAAATTGTATCATAATATAAGCTCCTCCTCTTTTAGCACTAAATCCCGGGGAGTAGCCATAGTGGCTAAGCGGAAGTTGAATATTAAACTATTAGACGTGTGGTCTGATGCGGAAGGACGAATCACTATAGCGAAGATGGAATACACTAACAGGAAAATTGCTCTTATAGCTGCATATGCCCCTAATGTGTATGACGCACAATTTTATACTGCACTCACTACAGAGATGCTGAAACTACCTGAGTACTCATTCATAGTGGGTGCTGATTTCAACGCCATGTGGGATCCATTGATTGATAAATCCGGAGATGCTGTAACCCACGATCAAAAGCAAGCTGCCGCGGCCCTACGTGGCTGGTCTAAAGACACAGGGGTTATTGATATGTGGCGGTTACTAAACCCAACCTCGCGAGACTACTATTTTTTTCTCCGCGAGACATAAAACTTTCTCCAGAATTGATTATGTTTTCTCCTCCCCTAGGCTATTCGATAGCTTTGACGTTGACTTGAAGCCCATTGCACTGTCAGACCACAAATACATCCTCCTTAAGGGTTCACTCAGCAAAATGACGTCTCGTGCCCCTAGATGGCGCTTTAACTCAACGCTGCTGAAGAACGAGGAATTTAACCTACAATTTAAGGAGAAGCTTGTTGAATTCTTTTTTTTGGATTACATTTTTTTATAATTTTTTAAACAAACATATAAACAAACATGACAACACACGATAAGATATACAAGCATTAATTAACAGTGCATATCCAATGAAATCACAATTTAGTTAAATGTCTTATACAGGATATACCCCTAATACCTGTTATCTAGTACCCTACACACATATGCTCTAGCTCGTACCCCCCCCTCCCGGACCCCCCATTGGATAATCCATCCATTATAACTTGTTCCTACCAGACACTACCTTTATATGCTAGCTTTTATTCTCTCCACCACTTCTAACCACATTGTCATTTTGGATTCATTGAGACCCAAAATTCTTGCTGTAGATATTTCTTGATAAATCACATCGAGATATGTAAGAATCCAGACCTTCCGGCAAATTTTTTCCGGTTGAAACCATTGTGATGCTATCAGCTTTTTAGCCACTGTGATACCAGATAAAACCAATCTCTTTAGCTGTGGATGTACTGCACACTCAAAGACATCATTCAGCAGTAATACAGAGGGGTGTACAGGTATATTCAGAGTTAAGAGATTTGATAATTGTTGGGTCACTTCTTTCCAGAATATCTTAACTGGTGGGCAGTTCCAGTACATGTGCATAAATGTCCCCTCGTCCCCATTTGTACATAAGGAGCATTTGGGGTCTTGTTTAAGACCCATTTTGTTCAGTCTTATAGGAGTTAAGTATGTCCTGTGAATATAGTTAAGATTGATTTGTTGATGGTCCGGGTTCCTTGATGCAATTCGAACATTTGCCCAGGCTTCTTGCCAGTGAAAATCTATCTCCAGGTCTGGTATATCCCTCCTCCAGACTGAGTCTAGATGGAGGGTTTCATATGAGGATGTTAGTAATTGATGATAAAAATCTGAAACAAAACCTCTCGATGTCTCTCTTTCATAGAAGAATTTGTGGTATCTGTGGTGTACAATTGGTATCCTTAATGGAACACCGTGAGCCTTCAAACATGCCAATAACTGTGCGTAAAAATAATATGTGGACATGGTGAGATAAAATTATTTGCGTATTTCATCATAACTACAAAAACCCTGTTTGTTGAAAACATCTCCTAATGAGTGTATGCCTTGCTTTTCCCATCTAGGGAATCTTATAGGTTGTTTTCCAATCAAGAGTGCATTGTTATTGAATAAGGGAGTATGATTATGCCATTTCTGTGGGATAGAATATTTTTTTTGTGTTTCACGCCATCGCATGAGTAATTATGGGGCCAAATTTCCGTTCGCATTGCTTAATTGATAATTTTGTGTATACTATGTTCTTCAGCCTATGTGGAGCTACTATATTTTCTTCTACATTTCTCCAGGATACTGATGCTTGGGGATCAAACCATGTTGTCAGTGGTCTTAAAGTGTACGCCTTAAAATAGTGGTAGAAATCTGGAAATGCCATACCACCGTCTGCTCTGTTTCTCTGTGCGGTGGATCTTTTTATATGTGGTGGTTTGTTATTCCAAATAAATTTGTATGTGGAAGCTCGTTGAATTCTTGCAGTTTAATGCTGGATCGGTACAGGACCCCAGAACTTTGTGGAATGCGGTTAAGGGGTTTATTAGGAGTAATACCACTCTATTCGCTTCCAATCTCTGCAAGGGACGTCTCTCCAAGTTATTAGAATTGGAAGAGCTGCATAAAACAATTATGTCTTCTATGCAGCAAAGATACTCTAGCCGACTGGAACTCCCAATTAAAGTGGTGAAAAAGGAGATCAACAATCTGAATTTCAAATGCGCAGAACAAGACAACACTACTACTTTCATGGCTCTAGACCCAGTCACCTACTGGCTATGAAGATACGGGCCAGCGATCAATTTGCAGATATCCCTGCCATTAAGAACCAACAGGGTGAGATAACCACCAACCCCAACAAAATCAACGATACATTTAGCTCATTTTATTCCAACCTGTACGAGTCGGAAGTGGTCTTTGATCACGCCAAGCTGGAGGACTATCTTTAGGTCAAATCAACCTACCACAAATCTCACAGGAGGACGCTAAACGGTTAGCTGAACCTATCACACTAGATGAGCTCAGGGAAGCAATTGCTGATATGCAGCGGGGCAAGGCTCCTGTTTGGGACGGCATTCCACCGGAACTCTATACTGCGTTTTGGGATATACTTGGTCCCTTATTACTTTCAATGATTTTACACTCAGTCGAGGAGGGCAATTTTTCCAGGGATGTCAATATGGCACTTAAATCTGTTCTACTCAAGAAAGATAAGGACCCCACCGAATGTGGCAGCTATAGACCCTTAAGTCTCCTCGGAGCCGATCTCAAGCTATATGCTAAGGTGCTGGCCATCCGACTTCAAAGGCATATGACATTTCTGGTTAACCCCGATCAGACCGGCTTTATAAGAGGCCGACTGGTCACGGATAATATCACACGGTTACTGCACGTGATTGATGCCAGTAAGGATGTTGCAGCCCCTACGGCTGTCATGTCCTTAGACGCGATGAAGGCCTTTGACAGATTGGAGTGGTCGTATTTATGGGCAGTACTAGGAAGGATGGGATTGGGCGAGGGTTTCATTCACATGATCAAAGTCCTCTACACAGATCCCTCTGCCATGATCTTGACAGGGAAGCTTTGCTCACCACTATTCGCTGTTTCACGCTGTTCTAGACAGGGTTGTCCTCTTAGCCCAGGACTCTTTGCTCTTTCACTCGAACCTCTTGCTCAGTACATAAGACAATCCCGGGTTATATCCCCTGTGTCAATTAAGGGCACACATCACCATATCAGTTTATACGTGGATGATGTACTCCTATTTATGCAGAACCCAGCCGTCTCTCTGCCCTATCTTCTCCAAGTAATAGATGACTTTGGCAGTCTATCTGGATTCAAGATCAACTGGCCAAAATCAGCTTTCCTTCCACTCAACGAGACTGCGAAGGCAACCATCCTTCCAGCAAACATACTCATGGTAGAGCACTTTAAATGCCTTGGGATTGAAATATTCCCAACTGTTAACCAGACAGTAAAGTATAACTACTCCAGCTTGGGTGACAGGATTACGAAGGATTTTGACAGGTGGTCCAAATGAAAGAACTCACTACAGGCCCGCGCCTCAATAATTAAGATGAATGTTTTACCCAGAATTAATTTTATCAGCTCCATGCTACCGTTGTCTCCCCCTGTTGGTTACTGGCAAAAACTGCACTCTGCTGCATATAAATTCGTCTGGAATAACAAACGCCCACGCTTAAAGAGATCCACTGCACAGAGGAGTAAACTAGACAGGGTTTAGCATTTCCAGACTTCAAGTATTATTTTCAAGCTTACTCTCTGATACCTCTTATCACTTGGTTTGACGCTCAAGCGGCTGTGTCCTGGCGTCCATTGGAGGAGGAGATGGTGTCCCCACATAGACTTCAAGATGTCGTGTATACCAACATTTCAATTAAGCAATGCAAATTACGATTTGGCCCTCTGATCACACATGTGATCCAGATTTGGCGTGACACCCAGAAAGCACGCACTAACCACCATAAATGGCACACGCATTCCCCACTATTCAATAACAATCAGCTCCTTATTGGAAAACAACCCATTAGATATCCTAGATGGGAAGGGAAAGGCATACATACATTGGGGAATATTTTCAATGACTCGGGTATCCGGTCTTTTCAGGACCTATCCAACGGATTTGATCTCCCCAGAAACTCCTTTTTCTTTTATTTACAAATGAGGGCAGCTCTGAAGGCTCATGGAGTCCCATGGAACGAGCGAATATTCATGTATGTTGGTGGTTATGGTGTTTTTTGTATTTTTGTTTTATTTATTATTTTTCATTCAATGTTGATCCTATGTATATTTTCTGACCCCCTTCAGATCTGGGTCTGGTGATCGTGGGCTCTGGCTGGGGGGGGCCACAGTTCGGGGTCTCTGCGGGTCGAGGCACTAAAGAGGCGTGGTGCTTTGGCTCGCAGGGGGCCGGGCTGTGGGTCCTCCGGGGTTGTGGCTTGCGGTTGCCGGGCCTGGAGGTGGAGGGGGCTCTGTAAGCACTTTTTTATAGTATATATTTTATTTTATTATCCTTTTACTTTGTGACAACTTTATTGTCTAATCATTGTTGTGTTAGTTTATGTTCTTGGATGTCTTTTATGTATTATTGTTATTATTGTGTTGTGAGTTGTGTTTGTTTCGTGTTTGAAAATTGAAAATAAAAAAAGATTTGATCCAAAAAAAAGAGAAAAGTGTTTTGTGTTTAGAGTTTTGGGAAAAGGGAGGGCAGTTTCGTGAAATGTGTTTTTAGCAATTGTGAAAAACTGTAGCACTGTTTTAAACTGAGCTGTCACCATCCACTGGCAGACGCTCTGATCCACTCAGGTGAAGGTCCAGGTCCTGCAGTACCATCTGTATGGGAACGGACTCAGCTCTCTTCATAATTGCCTATGACCAATAAAACATGCAGCTGCTCTGCCTGAACGCATCTGGTGTAGGATGAAGGAAGAGACAATGGGTCTCATTCCCGAATATTTTCCAAAGAGTTCTCTTGGAAGACTTATCTTGGAACCGACTGAGACAGAATCTACGACAAGTTCACTGTTAGCGCTTTTAAACCGGCCGGGCCCCGGTTCAAGCTCCAGCTCCGTTCTCAACCCTCTGAACTCTGGTGCCCTCTGGCAAACCGGCAGAACCAACATTCCACCGTCTCCGTCATCAACGGGGGCGTTACTCAGGTAAAAATAATGCGTGGAGAGCGAGCCTCAGCGCGAGAGCGCACACACACGCTGTATACCTTTGAAATTAATCGTTCCAGCAAAGTATGCTTCTATTATTCGAATGACTTGTTTTAATGGGTATCATGTAGTAAGTCCTACTGTAGAACATGACATAATAGCATGCTATCTGATTGTCAAATAATGGACGACGACCGCAATTGGCACTTGAAAAGTGTAAATGATGGATTAGTCAGTAGTAAGCTACCCACCAGCCCTGCAGCAGCTAGCTACCAACAGCTACCTACCATCACTGGTCTGTTAAAACTCTGGTGAGGCCTGCACTACCATACTCCTGGTGTGGCCTACACTGCACCCTGGATCCTGTTCAACTGCTACCAGCAGCTACCCACCAGCCCTGCAGCAGCTAGCTACCAGCAGCTACCCCACAGCCCTGCAGCAGCTAGCTACCAGCAGCTGCCCACCAGCCCTGCAGCAGCTAGCTGCCAGCAGCTATCCCCAGTCCTGCAGGAGCTAGCTACCAGCAGATACCCTCCAACCCTGTAGCAGCTAGCTACCAACAACTACCTACCAGCCCTGCAGCAGCTAGCTACCAACAGCTGCTTAGAGAGGGAGCTAAGTCCAAGCGGCCCCCCACAAGCTCCACCCCGGACCCGTGGTCTTTGGCTGGTTGGGGCCATCCCCGGGGAAACCGTATCCCCCATGTTCACCAGTCTGCCCCTCCGGTATTCACTGCCAATCCCTTCTCTGTCCTGGATGATGACTTCCCCTCGATCACCTCGGCCGTTGCCCAGTCCTCCAGTAAAAGTAGTGAGCGACGTCATCTGTTAAGATTAGCAGTTAAAAAACACTCTGGTCGTTCTTTCTCTCCCAAGTCAGCTGAGGTCTCCGAGCCAGTTTTGCCACGACCATCCGGTCCCCCAAGGCCTTGCCTGCCCTCAAAACTGTCCCTGTCTCCACCAGTGACAATCATAATAGGCGACCTGATAGTCAGACGCGTCCCAGTAAAAAATGGACACACTGTGGTTTTTCCAGGTGCCACAGTGGCGTCATCACGGATAAAATCCAAGAGGTTATGACATCCTTCCCCGCTGCTGATTCGCTCATAGTGCACGTAGGTACAAATGATGTTAGGAAACAGCAGTCTGAGCTATTAAAGCATGATTTTAGTCAGCTGTTTGGTGTACTGAAACATCTTCACTACAGCGTCAGTATCTCTGGCCCCACCCCCTCTCCTGGTCGTGGCCTCGGCCGCTTCTCCAGACTGCTAAGCCTAAACACCTGGCTCCATTCCACTTGTCGTACCCACAACGTGAACTTTATAAACAACTTTGACCTCTTCTGGCAGTGTAGCAATCTCTTTGCAGTAGATGGTCTCCATTTAAACTTTGCAGGCGCCCGAGCACTTTCCTCCAACCTATCCTACAGAATCCATCACTGTTCTCCTCCCTCCACCTATGTCTCACAGCAGACCCAGACTGTGGCACTACTCGCCCATGATCTGCCTGGTGCTGACAGGTCCCTGCCTCAACCATTGACGTCCCCCTGATCCCAGCCCCTACCACAATAGTTCCTCCATGTACTATAGTATTGCAATTGGGCCAGGATCACATAATAATAGTGTCTATCCGGTACATCCAATCAAAACTAGAATATCTCATTACGCTCCGCTTTGCCCAGCTCGTCCTTGTGCGATAAACCATGCCAACTTAATTGAGATTAAAGCTACCTGCATGGCTGAAAATTGTGCTGTTAAATATACCGAGTGCGTGAAGGTTGGCCTTATCAACCAAAGCTCTTTTGGTAAATTAACTGATAACAGATTATAGTCTCGATTTATTGGGCCTCACTGAGACATGGCTTCTGCCCTTAAACGAGGCTTCACCCCCTAATTTTAGTAGCTCCCATATCGCAGAAAGGAGGCGGAGTTGCTCTAATTTACACAAAAACAAACTCCCTGGTTTACGGAGGAAACTCGCTCCTTTAAAAAGGCATGTCGCAAACTTGAACATAAATGCCGTTTGACCAAACTCGAAGTATTCCACCTTGCCTGGAATGATAGTTTACGTAACTACAAAAAGCCACTCTCACTTGCCAAAACCTCATATTTTTCCAGCTCACTTAGTAGTCAACGGGGCGTATTGCTCCCGTGGGCGGAGAACAAAAGAATTAGAATGTCTTCTAAATGCTCTAAACGTACATATTTTCAGAAATCGATAAAAATAGAAAAATGACAATTTAGAGTGCTTTGAGATGTTCTATATATGTCTCATTACTTGCTAAACATAATACGACTTGTAAATACGTTTAATTCTTGAAAACAAAAACAACTCAAAGTTTCTGTTTGACACAGTTGCAAAACGTACTCAGAAACAACCAAGTGCCCTAAACCATGCGTTCTCGGCTAACAAATTCATTAAATTCTTTACCAAGAAAATGTATCTCATAAGAGATGAAATTGTTGGCCTTCTCAACAATCAGAGTCCCTCCCAACCTCTGATGGGCTTTCCCCCCGACTTTGAATCCAGCCATACGCTATGCTGCCTTGAAAACGTCTCACTTAGTGCCCTCTCTAAACTGGTTGGCGCGGCTAAACCCTGTAGCAGGGGCGTATCTAGACCCAGCACTTCAGTAGGGCACAGAAGGACACCAAAAAATATGAAGCGGGAGCGCGTAGCGTAGTTTGTGGGCGAAAATGGGTGGATTTTGTAACTATTTTTTTTAAACTTTATTTCTGTTTTAGGGTTATGGTTTGGGTTATGTTATTTAATTATTTGGGGGAGCCAGCCCCCCAAACTCCTGAAATCCATAGAAATCTATGAAATAAATAAAACAATCTGACATTTATATTAAAAAGAGCTAGCCCCCCAAACCCCTAAAATACATAGAAATCTATGCATTTTGGAACAGTTACTATATATATAGTCAAGAAAGCATTTAGTCATACTTAAAGTTTAAAGTGCTTTACTTGCATTGAACATTGCATTGAACATTGAACATTGAGGAGACATCATTAGAAAGCACAATGTATGTTTCCATAGTTACGCAGATTACACACAATTGTACATCTCAGCTGAACCAAATTATCACACAGCTATAAACTCCATTTCCGCCTGTCTCTTAGCAATAAACAAATGGATGACGAACAACTTCCTAAAATTAAATGAGGGCAAAACTGAAATCCTACTAGTCGGTCCTATAACAAAAAGAGAAATGTTACAGAGCAATATGGGGCAACTTACTCCTTGGATCAAACCCAAAGTTACAAGTAAATAACCTACACTGGCTTCCGGTAACATTTAGAATTGATTTCAAGGTCCTCCTCCTTATATACAAAGTATAAACATTGCGATCATCTACTATTGAAGGTTCCAAGCCACAGTCTAAAGAAAATCGGGGATGCAGCCTTTGCTAACTATGCACCAAAGTTATGGAACACACTACCTATGGACATTAGGGAAGCTAGATCTCTTAATATTTTCAGAAATAAGCTAAAAACGTACCTCTTCACCATAGCCTTCTAAATAATACACCCCGCTGTTGATTGTACTGTAGCACTATTTTACTCTGGCCATTCTATTGCATCATTTTACTATCTATTCTACTATTCTATTATTGCACTGTATTATTGGTGTGCAAACCAGTCAACTTACAAAAAAGAGCCTGTTGGAGGATTTCAACAAGATAAATGCGACAACATTGCAAAATATTTCACTATAATATTTCAAAGTGAAGTAAAAAATATTATAATAATTATTTGATCATGTTAAATGATCATTTGATCATGTTAAAAAAGGGGAAATAAAAAACATTTGTAAAAAAAATAAAAAAAATTAAATAAAAATGTAATCAGTGGGGCACAGATGATCATCAGTAGGGCACGTGCCCTACTGATAGTGGTCTAAATACGCTGATGCCTTGTAGTGTTCTTGTTTTGTTCTTGACTTGTTGTGATGTTTCTTCTTGACTTGTTTGGGGAGGACGTGTACGGCCCATGGGGACATTGACATGTGTTGTCGGGCCTTATAAATACATTTTATTTGATTTGATTTAATTCATGATGGCCTGTTTAGCTCAGCTGGTTAGTTTGCTGCCTCTGGAGCAAAAGGTCCCGAGTTCAAATCTCTTGCTTACTTTTCTTTTTCTTGTAACGTTAAATCATTTATCCACTCTGGTGTCCCAAAAAGGACAATAACACCACCTTATGCATACTGCACCTTATGTGAATACTGTGATACTGTGAATACTGTATATTTCAGTTGGTTAGATAGTCAGTTATATTGACTTATTTGTTTACACTGCTTGTGTTGTTTTTACTACCTGTACCCCCCCCCCCCCCCACATCCCCCATGCTGCTATGATGCCTGAATTTCCCCAAGGGGATCAATAAAGGGATATCTTATCTTATCAACCAGAGTGGATAAATTAATTAACGTTACAGAAAAAAAATAAGTAAGCAAGAGATTTTAACTCAGGACCTTTCGCTGCACAGGCAGCAGACTAACCAGCTGAGCTAAACAGGCCATCATGAATTACTACTGACTAATCCATAATTTACACTTTTCAAGTGCCAATTGCGGTCGTCGTCCATATCTTCCGCTCCCAGTCTGTGGAATGCTCTCCCTGACTACCTGAGAGCACCACAGACTGTGGATGCTTTTAAGAAAGGCCTCAAAACTCACCTTTTTAGTAGAGCCTTCTGTTGACTTTTTATCAAATTTTTTAGAGTAGGGCAGAGCATATATATTATATGGTATCTACTAAATCCTAATGAAACAAGTAACTAGAATAATATAAGCCTGCTGTTCATTCATTAGACACGTAGGCCATACTGGCGCACTGACTTATGGAATATTAATGCAGTCTATTTCCACGCGATTAGCTTTAGTTCTTATTTATTTATTTATTTATCCACTGTCATTTGCAGTGTTGGTGTAGTAGTAGGCTACATAGTGTATTTCAATATCTGTTTTATTGGTTAATGATACATTTGAAGGAATGCAAGTTATAGCTATATATCAAACAAATGTCTGTCCCATTGTAGCAATCATGTTGGCTATAACCTGCATTCTTTCAAATGTATAATTAATCAATAAAACAGATATGTAACAAATAAGAAATACAAATTCCACAGAAGGCATTAAATAATCATTATTTTCAATAATTTCACAATAATTGCATAATTGTGTTTGAATATCTGAGTAATTATACATTTGTCCAAAATATCTGGTTCAGATATGGTTAATCCAGCTGTCCTGTGATCAGATGAATCCATATTATTTATTTTTCCGACATCCGCGTAATTTCTTATTGTACAAATATTGTCTATTTATTTTAATTATGATTAAGTAGTTAATTACAAGGAGGCCTGTATAGGGTTGACATGAAGGAATCACTATGATTCCTCCAAAATAAAGCCATTAAGAACATGGAGAACACAGTCTGTCAAGTTAATACAATTTTCAATCAGTCAATCAATCGTGTGCTCCTCAGCACTCTTAAATTCTGCTCTCAGCCACGGCCAAATTCGATCTCCGAATTTGGGGAATCTTGCTACTAGCACTAATATATCTTAAATTGGCAGAAATTTGACTGAGAGCAAATTTTTTGTCGTAAATCTGTTCGGGAATGAGACCCATAAGCCTAAAGGCAACCTGAGGTTTACAGAGAGAGAGAGAGAGAGAGAGAGAGAGAGAGAGAGAGAGAGAGAGAGAGAGAGAGAGAGAGAGAGAGAGAGAGAGAGAGAGAGAGAGAGAGAGAGAGAGAGAGAGAGAGAGAGAGAGAGAGAGAGAGAGAGAGAGAGAGAGAGAGAGAGAGAGAGAGAGAGAGAGAGAGAGAGAGAGAGAGAGAGAGAGAGAGAGAGAGAGAGAGAGAGAGAGAGAGAGAGAGAGAGAGAGAGAGAGCAGTGAGAGAGCCATGCCCATAAGCAGATAGGCTTTTGGCTACTGACCTAGAGAAAAGTGACATTTTCCGGGTGGAAGATTGAGGAAGATTGAGAAAAAAGCCTCAATTTTGAAAGACTGATGTTCTGGGATCAAGAGAGTTCCACTAGGTCTGATAGAAGGGTAACCACACGTTAATGTTTCTCTGGCCTCGGTCCCAGAACTGTGAATTGGCAAGAAAATGAAAAGGGGTCAGACTGAGCTACAGTATTACTGATCTGATATCTGTTTGGGATGACTGATGGGTAGAGCAGTAGTATTGACAGCATGATACTGTTCCTTATTTATCAGGGGGGGGGATAAACGCTTTAAATTTATGTCTTATTTTATTTATTCGGTATTCTTTTCATAGTCCACCCATATAACTCTGTATTATGTACAGTATAGTGTACTAGCGTAATGTATATACCGTGTATATACATTTATATTTACAGCATGTATACAGTATATATCTGTCTGAATATACTTGCATTATAGTCCTTATATATACCTACTACACCTGCACACAACCCATATAACTCTGTATGATAGTACAATAATGCTATGTACAATAATATATATATATATATATATATATATATATATATCTGTACATGCCTGCATAATATAACCTTTTTCATATCTGTAGATACTATATCTATATCTGTACATATCCCTTACCTACTCTTACTATTTACGCTACTGGCCAGTATGACTTACTACCATAGTGTCTTTATACCTGTATCACTGTACATATGAATACTACAACTCTGTACATGCATCTGCACCATAACTCAGTAGTACTAATTTATATATTTTATACCCAGTTTAATCACCTGTACATTGTATCGCATTGTTACATTTGCACTCTGGTTGGCAGCCAAACTTATTTTTGTTGTACTGTAGCTACTTGCGCTGTATGATGACAATACATTTGAATCTAATCTAATCTGAATCAAATTAAATAAACTTTAATTGAAGATATCCCCTGTGAGAAAGTGTGGTGATGAAGGATCCTCGCACACACCATCTGAAACAGGCCTCACACTTGAAATCAACACATGTATTCGGGGAACAAAATCAGGCTGGTGGATTTGATGTTAAATCGCATGGATGCTGTGAGACTACTGAAGAGTTCATCGCAGTTTATCACTGCCATGCCTCTGCACACTGCACTGTAGCACCTTATGGCACATATCTCTCTTAATCTTTAAATCAGTGAATCTATTGGTCTTATTGAATTAAATTAAATCAGTTTTACTGAATTGACTAGGTTTCTTATTTTGGATTAGTTTGCTACTGAATCAATTCAATGTTTTTATTGACCATTTTATTGAATGATTAGTTTCTACTGGATTTTTAATGAATCAGTTTGTATGTCTGTTATGAGGATCAGTATTTTATTTATTTATTTAGTGTATATCTAGCATCAAATGGCTGTAACTGAGACCTGAGTACTGTATCTCGTGCTTCCATGTCAATGGAAAAATTACAATAAACGTAACTTTGACTTTGATGATTTACTTGATTTACTTGATTGAACCGCATTAACGTGTAATGAAACATATGTAGCGAAATGCATCTGTAGGGGCTGCGGTCATAAAGAAATGCATGAAAAACAAATTATGGAATGTAATCACAAGTACTTATCGGTCGCAGGAGTCTTTCATAATGTTGAACGGTGATTCATTTTGTGAATACATTTGAATACATTTGTGAATACAGAGTTATCAGGAACGTACACGAACGTCAACGCTATGGGAGGCGGTTAGGGCGGTCAAAGAGGGTAAAGTGATTAATTGCATTAATTTTTTTTAATGCAGTATGTGATGTCAAAGCGACATAGAGCAGACAGCCAAGGGATACAGTGTTCTGATTCATAGTGCATCATCAACAAATTGAGGCGCCTCTCATTTGTGACTGGGGTCTGAGCATAATGTGGTGTTGAAGTGACATATAGCATCATAGAGCATAGAGCTAATAATAATAATAATCCCAAAGTGCTACAGGGTTAAAACATAGTTAAATTTATAATAATAATGATTAATAATAATAAAATGAAATACAGAATAAAAATTAAATAAAAAATAGAACATAGTAGTTAAAAGAATTGAAAATAAATTGAAAATAGTAGTTAAAAACATAGTATAAACAGAAAATTAACACTTTAAGTGCCGAAAACGTGTTAGGCGTCTTTCCTAGCCATGCTAAAGTTGCCGAGGACGCCCTAACTCGTCTTTAATATCAATATTTCAAAAATCTGTGATCGGAATCATATTTCCCCTCTGCAGCCTTCACACACAGTTCTGAGCTCCTCTCAATCCTCTAGCGGTTCAAGAGCGCCATCTGGTGGCCGATCGGCAGAAGCACCAAACAGGAAGTCATGTGGATGAAGTGGTAATCACCCATATTACTTACGGGCACTCGCTATACGTCCCGGGACTCGAGCTCGACACAATACATACTGTAGCGATCCGTTGCCAATAACTCGATAAACAACATGATTTGGACGTATATACTATTATACAACCTGGAAATGGACCGGGTATTTCGACATCCCATAATGGAAAACTGTCTACCCCACGCTGATCGCCCAACGGCCCGAGGAGACTGGGGTGAGTTTTAGCGTGTAATATTACCGTGTTCGATACTAACTGATCTGATGAACATATGACCCACATTAGATGAATGGTATAACGCTGCCCACGGAATTATAAACGCCCCCTCGCCCATCCGGTCAACATCAGATGACGTGTAGTAACTTCCAGAAGTACGTCCAGTTGGAATTTTTTATATCGCGCCGATTGCTATCAAACTGTATTTCATCATCAATATAATGCATTTGGGGCTATAAATCACGTTCTGGAGAAAGCTGCAGAAAGAGATGAAAACATACTTATACCTTAGACCATATTTTAGTATGAATATGTGAATGAAAAAGTTTAACGTTGCTACACCATGAACAATACATATAGGACCTTGAATGGGCCCTAATAATGGCAATCTAGCAATATAATTTAAAAAGTTATAGCCCTGCAAAGAAGGGGAACTTCTCCATGTTAAATAGAGCTGGCAACGGATGGTATATCATGAATTTAGCATTAGGCAATCAAAGTGTTAAAGACAACAGCACAAGAAAAATTTAAGTCACAAGAAAAAAAGATAAAGGCCTTTTGAAATAGATAGGTTTTCAGGCCTGCTTTAACACATTGGGCGCCGTGCATTGTACCCATCATTGGGTCCAGTCTGCCACCGCTGTAAGCCTATGGAGATGTTTACCTTCTTTGCAGGGCTATAACTTTTTAAATATTATAGCTATATCAACATTACTATGGCCCATTCAACATTGGGTATCTATCGTTCCGGATGTGGGAACGTTATATTTTTTCATTCATACATTGTTGTGTTAATACCGTCGAGAATATAAGTATGTTTTTAAGGTTTTCTGCTGTAATTCCAAAAACACAAGTTATAGGCCCTGAAGCATAATAGATTATCGATTGGCGTTTCTTTCCTATACACGCTATATAAAAAAATTCAAATGTATATGATCGGTATACATTATGCTTCATCATGCGTGAAGGAAAGGGGGGGGGGTCGTTTATAATTCCTTGATCGTCAGTAACGGCTTTATTTAGTATGGGTTGATATGTTGAGCAGATGGTTTGCAGTGAAATGAATAAACAATCGGGCTGAAAATAACGCTATATTCCTCTTACCGTTCGCCGATGAGACTGGAGGAAAAATATTCCAATTATTTGACGTTGATCTGCTAGATCCATTTCCCGTTTGTATGACGCAATAAACGCAGAAATCATATAGATTATTGCGTTTCGAAAGCGATCCGATGCACTAGAGTGTTTGTCTGGACCGACGTAACAAGATATTACTGCCGGAGGGATTTCCTCGATGCACCAGCGTCACTTCCGGTTTGGCGTGGAGTGTAACTTGCCCGATCATCCACCAGGCGGTGGTATTGAGGCGTTGCAATATCAGACAGGGTGCAGCTGCATGAATTATGAATGCCATGGCGAAAAGATGAATTATTGATCCCAACAACAAATTATCACGTTCAACGCATGGCGGGCAATAGCGAATTATCACATTTTTGGTGTCCAATGTGTTAAAAGAGTCCAGGCTCTGTGGTGCCCTCAGCTGGATGGGGAGGCTGTTCCACAGGCGTGGTGCAGCGGGGCAGAAGGCTCGATCACCCATGGTGCAGAGCCGGGTACTGGGGACCCGGAGGAGCAGGCTACCTGCAGATCTGAGGGTACGGGTGGAGGATTGTGGAGTGATGGGTTCCTGTAGGTAGAGGGTTGCATGTCCGTTTATGCAGTCATGGGTGAGCAGCAGGATTTTGTAGTTGATCCGGGATGAGACGGGGAGCCAATGTAGTGAGTGGAGGATGGGGGTTATGTGCTCATGTTTACGGAGTCTCATCAGGATCCTGGCAGTGCTGTTTTGGATGTATTGCAGCTTTTGGATGCTCTTGACAGGAATCCCGATGAAGAGTCCGTTACAGTAGTCCAGTCTTGAGGAGACAAAGGCATGGACAAGCTTCTCTGCGTCTGACAGGGTTGAAGTGGGACGGAGTTTGGATATATTTTTTTGGTGATAGAATGAGGTCTTGCAGAGGTGTTTTATGTGGATGTTGAAGGTCAAGTGGGGGTCAAATCGAATCCCCAGATGTGTGACAGAGGGGGAGCTAATACAACAACGTGTTAATTCATACAGCATACAGCTAATGGATACAGTATTCACAACTTGTTAATTCATAGAGCATACAGCTAATGGATACAGTATCAACAAGTTCTTAATTCATAGAGCATAAGTTCTTAATTCATAGAGCTAATGGATACAGTGTTAACAACTTGTTAATTCATAGAGCATACAGCTAATATATACAGAATTAACAACTTGTTCATTCATAGAGCATACAGCTAATGGATACAGTTAACAGCTTGTTCATTAACAGGGTATTATCGATCGATTGATAGGACGCGTAGCCAGACCAGGCTGCAGAAACAAATTAGTGGGGGGGCATAACATTTTCTCGGGGGGGGCACAATGGTTTTTCAACACAGGTTCCCTTTTATACGTTTCAGCTGGGACAGCGGCGCTGTGGCTTGCTTGGCGCTGCCCACGGTGCTGAACTAAACAGCAGAGAGGCAATTGAAAAATCTAATTTCTCTCTATCTTAAGAACTTTCACTTATACAAAAACAGACTGAACGGATATATATAGCAGACCTGCTGGGGCAGCGGACTGAGAGCAGGGGACACAAACAGGCTGGATAAGATGGTCAAGAAGGCCAGTAGCGTGGTTTTCATTTATTTGCATTTATTTTAAATTTGTTGGACCTTATGGTGTCCTTGTTCTGTTCTTGACTTATTGTTATGTTTTCTTCTTGACTTGTTTAAAGAAGACCTGTATGGCCCATGGGGACATTAACGTGTGTTGTTGGGCCTTATAAATAAATTTGATTTGATTTGATTTGATTTGAATTTGGGTGGCGGAGAGGAGGAGCCTTGCTAAGCTCCAGGCCATCAGGGAAAAGCCCTCCCACCCACTATACACAGACTTGGCTGACAGGAGGAGCATGTTCAGTGCCAGGCTCACACTACCTAAATGCAGCACTGAACGGCACAGGAAGTCCTTCATTCCGACAGCCATCAGACTATACAATGCATCACTGTGCCTCACTGCATCACTGAGCACAGAGTGACAGTTACCATCTTCCTGGACTCTTACTTTTTAAACAGCACTGTGCATTATTACACCTACTGTAGACTTCAGTATATTTTTACTGTATTTATTTACTGTATCTTTTATTCTATTTTTATTCTATTTCATTTTATTCTATTCTTAGGCCATTTGTTTTGTTATTCTCATTTGTGATTTATATTATATGTCTAAATGTTTAATGTTGAGTGATTTGCAGTGTCAAATTTCCCTTAGGATAATACATTTCTATTCTATTCTATTCTATATCTTTGAAAAGTCTCCATTTATTCAACACTTCTGAATTCACTGACAAACTGAACTGAACTGACAAAAATAAGGTGCATAAAAAAGCAAACAAAATTCCTCCACAGGCTACTCACCATCATAAGTAGAGCGGCAAGCAGTGTTTGGGGACAGAGTGAAATCTTTTTAAAACACTGCCCCTCCACTCATTCCTGAACTTTTTTGTTAAGTCCTTCTCAAATGCCAACTGAATTAAATTGGCCTTAGTTGCGTCGATGAAGCATACTAAGGCGGTGTTCTGTAAAGACGTTCTTGAGGGTAGAAAACGAATTCTCACAGAGTGCCGTGCTAGCTTCAGTAGTGTTGTTGTTGACATCAGTGCCCACTAGGGCTGTCCCCGACTAAGGATTTGGATAGTTGACTTTGATTGAAAAAAAAATAATTAAAAAAAAAAATCTTTTTACCAGGGTGGGCACAGCTGACTCAGTGGGCGGGCCCGGCCCCCTAATGCCCGCCCATGGTGCCGGGACTGCGCGTAGCACAGGTCAATTGTGATAACGTATGAATGCATGTTGTCTATTTTATACAAATTTTATGTCAGCACTTTATGTATTACTTTTATTTGGTCAGTTCTCTGCTCATTCACATTACATTACTGCTGTGAACCACTTTGGGCTGCAAATCGTCTATGAAAGGTGCTGAATAAAGTTTATTATTATTATTATTATTATCATCATCATCATCATCATCATCATCATCATCATCATCATCATCATCATCATCATCATCATCATCATCATCATCATCATCATCAGCATCATCATCATCATCATCATCATCATCATCATCATCATTATTATTATATTATTATATTATTATTATTATTATTATTATTATTATTATTATTATTATTATTATTATTATTATTATTATTATTATAATAATAATTATTATTATTATTATTATTATTATTATTATTATTATTATTATTATTATTATTATTATTATTATTATTATTATTATTATTATTATTATTATTATTATTATTATTATTATTATTAATGGTGAAGGTGAGGGTCTGTATGCCCTAAACAGTATACACAAAGTGAAGGTGAGGGTCTGTACCCTAACTGGCATCATATACAGTACATCATACATTATAGTCTGTGCAGGTGGATCTGAGAAGATGAAGAGAAGAGAGGTGAAGGTGCCGTAATGTTTACTAGAAGGTTTGTTGACACACAGGCCAGCTACGGTGAAATTAGAGACAGTCTGATGATGAGTCTCTGGAGCAGGACATCCCATATATAGGGCTAAATTGGTTCATGCGCCTCGATACGGGAGCTGTGTTAAATACAGCGCAATGAAATGTTAAGGCAGCAGTCCCTATAAAACAGGGTATCGCTGCTTTTTTCATCTATGTAATTTCATTGAGCTGTAAATTAACACAACACGACGAGAGAGAGAGACAGAAGTGAGAGAGAGAGGGGCGTGAGAGAGGGAGAGAGACAGAAGTGAGAGAGAGAGGGGCGTGAGAGAGGGAGAGAGATAGAAGTGAGAGAGAGATGGACAAAGAGAGAGAGAGACAGAAATGAGAGAAATTTTTTTTTAGACGTGTTTAGAGTTTTTGATTGTGTGTGATATTACGTGCAAAGTGGGCTGTGCGCGTGTGCATACGTAGGCATGTGCAGGTGCATGTGTGTAAGTGTACACATGCTTTCATTGATGTCAGCTTCTCAACCACTTACAGGGAGAAAGCAGACATTTATCTAAGCAGGTCAACTATCAGGGATGCATTGGCTCTGTCACAGTTTCACCCCAAACAAACACACACAAACAAAAGAAAAAACAGAAATTACATGTTGCAGATTGTTAGTGACATTTAAATGTCACTAATGAAATTGTCGATGGGCATACATTCACAGTACACGTGTTGCCAAAGGCGTGATTATGGCATTATCAAAAAGAAAATAGGACAACAAACATTCAAACTAACAACTAACATTTACCCGTCTGTAGTGTTGTAGTGAAAGGGTTAACCTTCTGTAGTGTGGTAGTGAAAGGGTTAAACTAATTTGTTGCTCATACTCATGCTGTATGGACCATGTTCAAATGTGGTCCTAAATCAGATACAGGTCTGATTTGTTTTAATTAGCTGGCCTCCACCGCATTCAACTTATACATTAAACGATAGGTTATGTAGATAACCTAGTTATATTAGTATAGGCTAAGCGTCCCGCTCTGAGCCTTACGAGATACTCATATCTCCTGTGATACCTAATGTATCTCCCACGAACAAAAACACATGCACCCCACCTGTATGGAGCCCCGCCCCTTATGGTGGCCACCGCCCATATAACCATGACCCTGGTCATGAAACACCCTTCCTCGCCAAAACCCGTCCCAGGAAAAGATCCCTCAAGAGGGAACTCAGGGCGCGCAGAGCGGGACGCTTAGCCTATACTAATATAACTAGGTTATCTACATAACCTATCGTTATATATCGTATAGCATCGCGTCCCGCTCTGAGCCTTACGAGATAATGGGGAAGAGCGGGCGTGAGACCCGACAGATGCACCCCCTGAGGACCCGTAAGCCCACATCAAGGGGTGCGGGGAGCCCTGTCACCCCATCCTTCCTAACGAAGGGGGGGCGCAGTCAACTCCACCTGAATGCGAACAAGAGGGAGCCAGAACCCCTTGAACACACCGTACAGGCGGAACCACGTGTGACTCAACACACTGCGGCCCATACCCATACACTCCTGCTACCCGACCAAAGGACGGGAAGCAGGAAAGGCCACAGACCCCAGAACCGCCTGGGAGACAGAACCCCCGGTCATGTCCATGAGGAAAAACCTTACAAAGGAGCCCGGGGAGGACCATGAAGCTGCAGCACAGATGGCCTCCACCGAGGCCCCACCCAGGAGAGCGGCAGAGGCAGCCACCCCACGAGTGGAGTGCGCCCTGACGCCCCCAGGGGGATCCTGCCCAGCCAGCGTGTAGCAGAGGGTAACACCCTCGCACAACCAATGGGACAGGCGCTGCTCCGACAGTGCCTTACCAGCACGAGCCCCACCGTAACAGACAAAAAGCTGGTCGGTAACCCTGAAATCCTGAGTACGGCTGAGGTAAATCCCCAAGCACGGACTGGACATGACAGGTGAAGGCCCGCATCTAACTCACCAGTGTGAGGAGGAGGACAAAACGCCTGAACCACAATATCCCGGGAGCGGAAGGAACTCCGGATATTCTCAGGCACGAAAGCAGGATTAGGTCGCAGAGTGACACCGCAATCGGTCCGAAAAGACAGGCACTCTGGATGTACCGAGAGAGCACAGAGCTCACCTACGCGTTTAGCGGAAGTGACAGCCAGAAGGAACGCGGTCCTGAAGGACAGCTGTCCCAACGGCGCCCGCTCGAGCGGCTCAAACGGGGCCAAGGACAACCGACCGAGGACCAATTGAAGATCCCAAGTCGGAGCCAAGGAGCGTTGCACCGGCTTAACGCGTCGAGCGCCAAGCAGGAAACGCTTCACAAGAGGGTGGCTGAACAAGACATCCCCTCAAACCCCCATGATAGGAGGATATAGCTGCTGCATATACCCTCACCGTCGAAGCCGACAGTCTATCAAGGAGAGACTGGAGGTAACTAAGGACAGCAACCAGGGGGCAGGAGACTGAGTCCAGGCCCCCCGCCTTACACCACACTTGGAACATACGTCATCTGCCCGCGTAAGCGCGACAGTGGAGGGAGCATGTGCAGTCCAGATGGTAACACCATCAGGATCAAGAACCTGCACCCCTCAACGTACCCGTCCCAACAACTGACCTAACAGATGTATGGGGAAGAATCCCTGGCGGCACGGCATCGGTCCCAGACCTGCCTGGCCATGTCCAGACGCAATCCTCACCCGTCAGGATGAGGGCCGCCCCGCGACAGTACACCTGCACCCACATTCTCCCTGCCGGGGATGTGGGGAGCCCTTAGGCCGCGCAGATGGAGGACGCCCATAGCCAGCCGCCCGCCGCCTGGTGCAGACAGGGGGAGCGTACTCCTCCCTGTCTGTCGATACACGACACTGACGTCGTATCGTCCGTCCTGATCAACACCATTTGTGGACCAGAAGGACCGCTTTCAACACCAACACATTGAACGTAGCGCAGACCGGGCAGCATGGTTTGCCAGCTGCCCCCTACTGCGTTGGCCCGACGCATCACCAGCGAGGGAGGCGTCGGTGAAAACGCGACGTGAGACAGCGCCGTAACCGTCCTAGGACGGAACCTCCCGAGCGTGTTGACAACACGCTCCGAGATGGATGCCCATAGCCCTCCAACCGTTGACTGGGAAGAGGAATACTCTACATCCAGTGTACAGCAACCCCAGGCTGGTAGAGACCTGCCTGGTACGAGACCTGACGATCCACCTTGACCGCGAAGGACCAGAACGTCCTCAGGGCAGAACACTCCGTAACCCCGGATGACGCAGAGGCCCCAGTGCGGCCTCCACGCACTTGGTGAAGATGCGGGGAGCCAGAGAAAACCGAACGGCAGCCTCTGGTACTCATACGCTAACCCTGCAAAGGAAGCGTAGGTAAGCCCTAGGATGGAAGATCGGGGATGCGCATACGCATCCTACAGGTCTATGGAGGAGAACCAGACCCCCACCTGACAGTGTTCAACAGGTAGGAGACGATCCAAAAAATGCTGAACCTTCCCATGGGACAGGTCCAGCCTGGGTCTTACACCCCTCCCTCCCGACTTCTCGGGCAGAGAACACCGGGAGGAGAACGCCACGACGATGGCTTGCTTCGTCCACAGAGATTGGATCTCGTCGACCAGAGCTGTCCCTGCTGGAGACCCCGACAACAGGGTCTGTACCAAACCTGAAAACGGGTGGGGTTGTGTAAACACAAGTCCCCGCCTCACCATTCTCTCCATCTACCTCGACATATGGTACTGCCGTAGTCATATGTGACGACACTCCCAACGCACCCGCCGTCACGTGGCGCAGGTCCGCCAGGAACTGTAGATAGTTGGCCCGGTCCCCCCCGCTGTGCGAAGACAACCCTGGAATCGTGCGAGGAGCGCGTTCCGTGTCGGAACACCTGACCCTGACACCACCCACGAGGCAATCGCACCCAAGGGGGAACCCCGACAGAAAAAGGGCCTGTCTGATACGGGGGGCTTCCGATCAAAAAAGCCCCCCCACTGAACACCCCTCCAGAACATGCTGAAGGAGTCGTTCTGCAGCCGGACATGCAAGGTGTAAGGCCCCCATGGGTTCCTACACACCGTAGCCCTGCAGTGATATCACTACCACCCCAAACCATGTGAGCTGCGACCACTTGCCAATATTCCAGGAGTGGGAGCACCAACATGATACCTGGCCTGGCGAAGGCGAGGCCGGGGAAGCCCGCACTGTGTGCCTCAAAAGGTTTCGAGCCCCCCTGCTGACAACACTTAAGTTGACAGACGTAACACCAGGCTCAACCAACACAGTTCAAGGTGTGGGAGCCGCTTGACAGCACAACATTCTCACGGACAGACCCAGGCTCAGCCATCAACTGGGTGTCAGCCCCTGTCTCCATGAGAAGCGAAGAATGGGGCCGCATACGCTTCAATGAAGGTTCGCGGCCCGCAGCCAAAGGAGAACGCTCAGAGCCCCGCTTCTGGGGATACCAGAGAGAGGATTGAACGGGGAGCGGGCTGCTCGCGGCAAAATGACGACGGAGTGGTTTACCAACACCGAAATCACCCAAAATGGCCGATCCCTCGGCCGCCAAGACTGTCGGCCTCGCGATACCCTGTCGATTCTCCAACCAGGGCACCACTGGCGGGGGAAACATGGCCGCCTGTCGAGGGCCCCGTCATCGCCGCTGACGAGGCCGTGCTCTCTCCTCTTCTGGCTGCGCGGTGTGAGGCGGTGTAGGGCCTAGGACAATACCGCCCGCGCTCCAGCAGAAGACCAAAATCCCCTGCGGAGAGGGGAACCCTGAGCGGTTATAGCTTGCGGCTGGGTCAAAGCTAATAACGTCAACATCCTCGACGGAGTGGTTTACCAACACCGTGCGCGATGTGTCGACGTCGGCCGGCCCTCAAGGCCCCTCCACCAGACACCATTTCTGTAATAGAAAAAACACCAATTCGAACACAGTTCTAATCGTTGCCAATTCCATACCGTGGCGGTACAAGCCTTAACAGCCCACCAGCCACTCGCCAGGCCGACCCATGGTGTCGGCCGGGCGGGGCATTGTTTCAATATATCAAAAACAAAGGACTGACGTTAACATGGAGCACCAGTGGTGATTGCAAACAGCACCCTCCACTGTGGTGTGGACCATGAAAAGGTTAAATGAATAAAAGAGCTAAACCACAAAAACTGTAGAATGAGCAAACCCATACACACAAAGTTTAAGGGGAGACGGACCAGACCCGTCTTCATTCAAAATATTCACAACAGAACACCAGCCCTAGTTTAGCCCATTTACCAAAAAAGGTAAACAAAGCCCCCCCCCCCGCACTACTCCCCCAGTATACCGATTGACCGTCAGTATGAATGGTTTGAGAGGAGAGAAAGCTGTAGCAAGACAGACCTTCTCATAGCAGAGTGACAAAATGAAACAATAGCCCCCTACACAGGGCCGCCCCAGGAGATGGGGGGCCTCGCGTCTAAAAACGCACAGGGCCTCACATTTCTCCCAAGCGGCCCTGCCCTTATACTACTGCAGCCTAACGCCAGGCAATGTGGAACCCAAGACAACAATTGCCTGTGCACAGACACGCAACATGTTTACCATGTCGGCTGGACCCATAGCCCCACTACCCGACGCCAACCCAGATGGGAACACCGTTCAACAAACCCCGCCGGAACACAAGGTAAAATACCTGGCTAGGCAACCTAGCCACGGCCTACCCTGTTGTCAACCCATTTACCCGAAAAAGGTAAATAGAACTCAAAACCCCACAACAGCTACCGACTGACCTTCATTGATGAACCGGGCAAGAGGCGGGAGAGTGACAACATCTCACGGCGGAGACATTAAAACAGCATAGCAATTAGCAGTAGTGATAGCATGCGGCAGTAGCGATAGCATGTTAGCATAGCTTTAGATGTTTTAGCAGCACGCCCAAGACAGCTTGGAAACCGTTCCCTGCAGAGAACGTTCACCAAACCATCTTGCCCCTGGCGCCAACACACAACAAGGTTGTGTTAACAACACAAACCAGCATTACTAACACTAATACCCATGCCTGAAGACACAGGGCCTACCTGAGTACAAGCTGGCCCGACAGCCAGCCTTGTACAGCTGAACCTCGATGTGCAGTCATCAAACGAGGAACATCACAGGCCCGTTGTGTCGCCGAAAACATGCGTCGAAGATGCCAGGGGCCAGCAACCTCCGGTAAGCTTCCAACATTATTAATCTTCCTTAATCTTTTCATTCCGCTAGCTCGTATGGTGCACGCATCCAACACGCTGGGACGAAAATAGAGGAAGGGTGTTTCATGACCAGGGTCATGGTTATATGGGCGGTGGCCACCATAAGGGGCGGGGCCCCATACAGGTGGGGTGCATGTGTTTTTGTTCGTGGGAGATACATTAGGTATCACAGGAGATATGAGTATCTCGTAAGGCTCAGAGCGGGACGCGATGCTATACGATATATAACCATAAACTGTGACTTCATGTTTACGTCTATCTTCTTTATTCTTCATTGGCCACATTTAAAAAAGAATGTGAAGAGCCAAACAAAATAAATCTGATCTGAGCACTAAATCAGAATTAAGCACTAAAGCTATTGAACGCTATTCTATCTTTTGAAGGCCATCCTCTGTACAATGTATGTGATGCTCTGCGAAGCTCATTTAGTGACAGGTTTTTTATGCCTCAATGCTCTACTGAGCGACTGAGAAGGTCCCTTGTTCCTGCTGCGGTTCAATTATTTAATGAACACTGTTCTCTTCTTCTCTTCTTTTTACTGTGTTATGTAACTTGTACTGTGCATTATTGTTTCTTGTTTGTGTATTTGTATTCGCTCTGGTGGCAAACCATGTTTCCCCTATGGGATTAAGAATAAACCATACCATTCCATACCATACCATAAAGCGTGCAGTGTGAATGTAGTCTTTGTTGTAATCACAGCAAGGGCCTTCCTCATTCCTCCTCGTCATCCCTCCACATCCTCCACACACCTTCTTCACTCCTCCTCATCCTCTCCCACACCCTTGCACGCCGCCAGCTCTCCACTCAACACAGCTGTCACCAGGGGAGGAAACTAACTTCTTGGCTTACCAGCCAACTGGCGAGTAGCTGATTTTTTTTACCAGCCAAACAGATTTTTTACCAGCCAAAGAAAAATCACTAATTGTGATAATTACTTCTTTGTATGTCTTTGTCTAAATTGATTTTCAATCATAGTAATAATCACACCGTGTCTCTACTCTTTAAAATATTTATTAGCATAAAACATTAATAACAGTGTCTCTACTCTTCACAATATTAGCATAAAACATATTAACATGAAAGAGGGATCTATTCTGGACTGGGTTGGGCTGAACTGGGCAGTGAAAGATGCTGGGTTGCACGGGGATTGGGCAGTGAAAGAAAAAAAACGAAGTATGTTGTGAAGTGTATAGATAGATGTGAAATGTATAGATGTAGCAGTACTGTCTATCTGTATGTCGTGTATGTCATATGTTATGATGAATTGAAAATGGGGGACCCTGATGTAAACAAGACAAAAGTCTTTCTCTGGTCTGCATCCCCTTAACAATTATGTGTATTGAGCCGTACTGTATTGTACACATTCTGCAATCTGTTAATAAAGTTTTCAATCAATCAATCAATCAAGTTAACTTTGAACCTCGGTTGTCAAGCCGTGTCAATGTTGTGTATGTATCTGGGTGGGTAGGCATCACAACAGTGTTCACTGTGCCTTTAAGACAGCACGGTGGGCTGGACAATAGGAGCCTCGTATGGGTTCAGCGGTCCTGCAGCTGGATGCATCTCGGGCTGGACGACAGGGCTGTGAAATACCCTCAGTGTTGTGGTATCGTCAGTTTGGTTGGTGTGTTGTTGTGCACTGGTTGAGCATGCAATAAAACATATAACCTTACGTCGTAGTCCGGTGCGTTTTTGGAAACATGAATGAATGAATGAATGAAAACTTTATTTAACAGATTGCAGAATGGGTACAATACAGTACGGCTCAATACATACAATTGTTAAGGGGATGCAGACCTGAGAAAGACGTTTGTCTTGTTTCCATCAGGGTCCCCCATTTTCAATTCATATAGACATTTATGACATACATAACATACATGACATTTATGGCATAGGGACATATAGGTATTTAGTACTGATACATTTGTGACATAGGCGGTATTCAAATATACAGTACTGTTACCCCTAGATCCTGACAGAGTATATACATATGATGGGGAGGGGACTGTACATTAGGAGGGGGTGGGTGGGTGGGAGGGGAATATACATACGGCGGGGAGGGAATATATACATGCGGTGGGGAGGAGACTGTCTATTAGGAGGTGGTGGGGGTTTTGGGCATTTACGGTGGCCAGTTTCGAATTGCAGCCTCCCGTAGGTGCTCTTTAAGGGCGGTTTTGAATGTGGGCAGGGATTCACATTCCTTTACAGCTTTGGGTAGGGCGTTCCACATTGTTGTGGCATAATTGCGAAACGTGTTTAGTCCCTTGTTTGAGCCGAATCTGGGTTTAACATGATTTGTTGAGCTTCCTCTGGTGTAGTGGTTGTGGTATTCACTGACCTTTGGGAAGTATTTTGACATGTACATGGGCACCCCGGTCGTATAGTGTATCTTGTAGACCAGGCCCATTGCAAGTTGCTGTACTCTGTCGTCTACTCTAAGCCATCCTAGGTTGGCAAAGTGGGCAGGGGTGAGGTGGGTTCTGGGGTTCAGGTCAAGTAGTAGTCTGACCAGTTTGTTTTGTGATGTTTGTAATTTTGTTTTAAGCGCCTTTGAGGTGCTTTGGTACCATGAGGTGCACGCATAGTCATAGTACCCTTGAATGAGTGCTCCTGCCAGAGTCCTCAGGGTATTCTTGTTTACCAGAGAGGAGATCCGGTACAAGAATCTAGTTTGTTGGTTGACTTTTTTTATTACATTGGATGCCATTTTGTCATATTATAGTCATAACAGATACACGGCTAACATGGGGCTGGCTGCTTTGAGCACACACACACACAGGGCTAACGTTAGCTAGCAAGCAGCTACAGTATATAGCTAAAACGCTAACTAGAAGCTAACTACTGTATACAGTTCCAATAGACTAACATACACCACTGTGATTTAAATGTGTCCTTGCCTTAGACTCAAGGGTTGTACTAGGGTTGGATGCAGTTCCCCGTTGGTCAGTCTGTCTGTTTTCCATCTTCTGCTGTGTTTAACGTACCGCAGGACTTTTATTCAACATTATATATGTCCGCCGCGGGTTGGCCAGTACTGCGGGAACTTTTATTAAACATTATATGTCTGCGGGTTGGCCAGTACTGCAGTAACTTTTATTAAACATTCTATATGTCCGCGGGTCTTGTGCAGTGCTCTCGTGGCATTGTCAACTAAAGCGAGCACTCAGAAGACACGCACCGTTTGCCAGTGACTGTGATTGCAGAATGTTTTTTTTTTTTTTTTTACTGGTCGCCAGACTGGCGAGTGGTCTTCATGAATCACTCGCCAAACCTAAAAAATACTCGCATTTGGCGAGTAAAGTGGCCTAATTTCACCCATCCCCTCATCAACACAGCTGTCACTCATCCACTCATCAGCCAGAAGGTACTTCAGCTGGCGGATCCTGTCTCCTCGTCGTGGGAGTGTTAAACTACCTTCCAAGTAAGAAGACTGAACCTAAGCCTTGCTGTACTCGTTGATATTTTCTGATCTAACCTTTGTTCTCCGTGTGCCCAGGACCTCCGCTCTAGTGTCCCCCCTACCCGGACACCCCGTGCTGATTCCGCACAAAGGAGTGCTCCTTCTCTCACCCCCGACACAGCCTGTGTCTACCTTCTCCCGTACTGCACAAGGAGTGCACCTGTACTAACCCCCAAGAACATTTCCATACCTGTCTGTCGCATATTCCATTCTGTCAAAACGTTCTGCTTGGGGAGAACTACATTAAACAACCCTAAACCACTCCATTCTCTCTCCTCCTGTGTTTGCTATTGGGCTCCGCCAAATCCCCTCCTCACAGTCTTAGGCCCCGTTTAGACGAGCGTTTTGTGAACAGAAACCGCAAAAGTCATCTTGCGGTTTCACTTTTAATTTTACGTTTAGACAAGCGTTTTGGGGTGGAATTCTCCGTGCAGACGACGCTGTAACGACGGCGCCCCGCTGTCACACGATTGGCGCATATGTCACATGACATGCTGTGAAGACCCGCCCTACTCTGCCTCTGATTCGCAGACTGTGGATGGGGAATGTGATTGGACAAAAGCAGAGTCACTCACAGACAGTTGGTCCACTCACGCCGCGGGACAGATTCTTGTGTATTTAACCCTTTCACTGCCACACGACAGCCGGTTGTGTGATAGTAAAGGGTTAACTTTCTGTCGTGTGGCAGTGAAAGGGTTAAAAGTACTGCCAATGTAGCCTTCAGGTGATCTCCGTTGATCTTGTTAACATTCTCCAAAACCATTACTAATGCCAAAGCTTCTTTCTTTCACCATACGATTGAGGCCTCTGCCAAGAATCTTCGCAAACTGCATGCTACCATGTCCTCCCTCCTCACTCCCCCCCCACCCCTCCCTCCATCATCTTTCTCTGCCGAAGACTTTGCGATCTTCTTTGAGGAAAAAGTGGAGAACATCCACAGCTCCTTCTCCCAACCTCCACCCATTCCAAATGCTGAATCGAGAACCTCATCCTTCACTCTGTCATCTTTCTCTCCCATTACAGAAGCCGAGACCCTGACACTGGTAACGTCGAACCGTCCGACTACATGCCAGCTGGACCGGCTACCTTCCCCACTCCTCCAGACCATAGCACCAGACATCCTCCCATTCCTAACTGCAACCATCAACTCCTCACTCAACTCGGGGGTGGTCCCCACCTCCCTAAAACAAGCCAGAGTCACGCCCCTCATAAAAAAAACATCCCTGAACCCTACCGTCATAGGCAACTACCGTCCTGTCTCTCTTCTCTCCTTCCTTTCTAAAACACTTGAACGTGCTGTATCCAACCAACTTACTGCTTATCTCTTACAGAATGACCTCCTAGACCCTAATCAGTCAGGCTTCAGAACTGGTCACTCCACAGAGACAGCCCTCATTGCGGTCACAGAGGCACTTCACTTAGCAAAAGCGAAAGGCCTCTCCTCTGTCCTGATTCTCCTAGATCTATCTGCAGCCTTCGACACAGTCAACCACCAGATCCTCCTCGCGGCCCTCGCAGGAATGGGAGTGGCTGGCTCTGCGCTGACATGGTTGTCATCATACCTCAATGACCGCTCCTACCAAGTGTCATGGAGAGGGACCCTGTCGGCCACCCGCCCTCTGCGGACGGGTGTCCCCCAGGGCTCGGTTTTAGGACCCCTTCTCTTCTCCCTCTACACTAAATCACTGGGTAACATTATCACGTCTCATGGCTTCTCCTACCACTGTTATGCCGACGATACTCAACTCTTCCTCTCCTTCCCTCCCTCAGATATCCACGTCTCTGAGCGGATCTCGGCCTGTCTGTCCGACATCTCCGCCTGGATGACGACCAACCACCTCAAACTGAACCTAAGCAAAACAGAATTGCTCCACCTGCCGGCCAAATCCTCCCCCCTGACCGACCTTTCCATCACAGTCGAGAATGCAGCTGTGACCGCGTCCCCGACCGCCAAGAACCTTGGTGTTGTCCTCGACGACCAGTTGAACTTCTCTGCTCACATCGCAGCGACAACCAGAACCTGCCGATTCCTCCTGAGCAACGTCAGAAGGATCCGCCCCTTCCTGACAAAAGAATCCACCCAACTCCTCGTCCAATCAACAGTCATCTCCCGCCTCGACTACTGCAACGCACTGCTCGCTGGCCTCCCGGCCTCTGCCACTAAGCCTCTTCAACTCATTCAGAACGCAGCGGCCCGCCTGATCTCAAACCTACCGAAGTCGGCCCATGTCACCCCACTTCTTAGGGACCTGCACTGGCTCCCCATTGCTGCACGAATCCGCTTCAAGGCCCTCGACCTAGCATACCGTGCGGCAAAGGGAACTGCTCCCGCCTACCTCCGGTCAATGGTCTCTAACTACACACCCTCAAGACCCCTACGCTCTGCTTCTTCTGGCCGCTTCAGACCTACTCCTATCCAAGCTCCGGGAGGGTCATCAAAGAGAAGTCGCCTATTCTCAGTCCTTGCCCCACAATGGTGGAATGAACTACCCACCCCAGTTAGGACAGCCGAAACACGTCCAATCTTTCGCCGTCGACTAAAGACGCACTTCTTCAACCATTATCTGAATAAAAAAAAAAAAAAAATTATCTAACCCTAACTAACCGTACTGTCATGCACTTGTCCTAATAAACTAACCTACACTGTAGCACTCAACACTTTGACGAACATTGTTACTCAGCTGATAGAGTTGTGCCCTTCCTGATGGCTTGTCGTACAGAACTTGTAAGTCGCTTTGGATAAAAGCGTCAGCTAAATGACTAAATGTAAATGTAAATGTAAATATAAGTCAGACATACTTGCTTTATTTACGTCTCGGCTACTGGCGCATACCTGCTACCTGTGACGTAAGCAGTACGCGCGACCAGAGCCGTGACAACCCTTTCGTCATCGTTTTATCAGATTTATACGTTTTAACAGTTTAGACGAGAGCGCAAAGCTTTTGCGTTTCTAGGAATTCCACCCTGGAAGGTAGTCTCACTTTTTTGCGGTTTCCCCGTAAAAACGCTGTTTCCGTATAAACGAAAGGCACATCCGAAAAAATATTTTTGCGGATTCACCTGCTAGCGTTTCCGTCTAAACGGGGCCTTAGACTACGTTCACACTGTAGGCAAAAGTGGCCTGACTCTGATTTATTTTGCTCATACTGTATGTGTTTCATGACAGTGTGAACAGCACACATCACATGGAACCTTTTCAATTCTGCTTTGGGCCACTTTCATAATATGTGGTCCCAAATCAGATACAGGTCGGTTTTTACAATGTGACCTCAGTCTGAACGGTCATATCAGAATTCATGCGACTTTTACGTCACTCTAGATTGACATTCGTCACAATTCTGCGCTGGCAGGAGTCACTCTGTGAACACAAACATGGAAGACAGCTGTGATGGAGGTGGTCAGTGGAGGGACAGTGAGGGGTTTACCTAATATGTATTTGGGGTGACACTTCTGTACAAGCTACAAGTACTTAAGGGGACATACAGTATGATAACCGCTCTGTGTTTGAAAGCATATTGAAAGAAGGAATGTCTCTTTCACCTCCTCCTCGCCATGGTGTTATTCACCGTCAAAGATAACCTTTGGTTCATTACAATTTACTCAACCCTAGTAACAGACACAATATTTCTGACACTGGGAATACATTCCCTGAAATCCACAGATTTCCCTAGATACCAAGAACATGCAAATGGACCTTGTAGAAGTGGTGCAATCTTCCATTTACTTAGGTATGTATTTTTAGGCGAATTTTTAGGCATGCAGGTCAGTTCAGGAGCAGTGACCAGTTCACACTCAAATCTGATATGAGCCACATGTAGAAAATAATCTAAACTAAATAATCTGATCAGAATTTACTTGCAGTGTGAACGTATAGCTTTAGGAACGTCTAAATTATGGTGTTTTTACAGACATGCTTTCTTGCAAGCGGTGCTAATTTTGTCAACGGCGGTTTTGAATAGAAGCATTCAATAACCTCCCTTTTTTTCAACAAGGATGATGTAACAATCACAATAACAAGTAGCTCTGTGAAAATAAAAACAATTGTAATTTTATAATAATTCTTTCCCCTGAGAATAGACGGATCCTCGTCATCGCACAAGATATTTCGTTTATTTTTCAGTCGCCTCGCCTGCTCACAACACAAACTGTGAATATCCTGTTAGCTATATAAAACCTTGATCTAAATCAGCGGTTCTCAAACTATGGGTCGCGACCCAAAGTGGGGTCACGGGTAGGTGACACCGTGACAGTGCGCATTGGCAAAAAATAAAAAAAAACTCTGATCGAGTTTTCCACCCGGCAGCTGTGTGTATTTGCCACGTCTCGCCCCCTCATCAATGGAGGCCGACACGTATTCCAATACACAT
>NC_140183.1:60746502-60780108 GCF_963971535.1 Notolepis coatsorum
CTTACTGCTATGCTACTGTAAGTTATTTAATGTAGTGTAACGACCACAGATGCCTAGACTTGTTAGTCCTTGGCTAACGGGTTGGACCCTTTAGTTGACTGGTCGACCCGGGTTAGATCCCTGGCTGCCCCCTGAATTCACTACACTGGCGTCAGAAGTGGGATGGTGGATGGAGGCCATCGGAAGCGTGGGGACCCAGAGGCGTGAGGGAGCTGATAGGCTGAAGCGTGGGCGCCCAGAGGCGTGAGGGAGCTGATAGGCTGAAGCATGGGCGCCCAGAGGCGTGAGGGAGCTGATAGGCTGAAACGAGGGGATGCGCTTTCCGAAAGAGGGGGTTAGTGTAACAACCATGGATGCCTAGACACGCTAGCCCTTGGCTAACGGGTCGGACCCTTTAGTTGACTGGATAGCAGTGTCGCCTGTGGTCTGGGCGACCTGGGTTAGAGTCCTGCTGCCCCCTGCATTCGCTACAGTATGTTCTATGTTGTTATTGACACTGAAGTTATTAGGTGTAGTTGAGCGTCCTCTTGGGGGTTGTTTTGGGGGAGAGCTTGTGCACGCCTGTCCCACTTCCTGTTGTGATATTATGGAGCGGGAAGAGGAAGATGATCAGATATCAAGTCTCTGTGTTGTTATTTTATTACAGTTAAAAGTATAGGCGGACTATTCTTCGGTTACATTGGTGACGGCGGTGGGATTGTTTTCCTGCATTGGTGTCCAGCGTGAGTAGAGAGGGAATGCTGCCAGAGATAATTTTTGGGGCAGCTAGCTAGTCGGCTAATGCTAACAGTAACATAGCCAATTAGTTTCAAAGTATAGTTAGACTACTATACCTAATTTACCTACAGACGCAGCGGTCAAAATCAAACCAATTCTGATGCTTGTCTGCTGCTTGTCTGCTGCTTGTTGCTGCTTGTGTGCCACTTAAGTCTAGCACTCAGGTGTTAATTTCCGGGGGCTGGTGGCTGGGTGAACAAAGGGAGGGTACTTAACTTAAGTGCTTCCCAGGGAGGGGGTCGGGGGCTACTGCCCTCAGACCCCCAAGATAATTTGTATATGGGAAGTCTGACTTGGGGTACTGACCATATATTAGTGTTGCAATGCATGATAAGTAAACAGTGAAAAACGTTAAGAAATCGGATTTGGGGCTGGGACATTTGGGACGAATAAAAATGTAAGATGAAAATCTCCCCAGCCTGTGGGAGGCAGTGGAGGTGTGAAATCTGGCCCGGTCCAGAACAATATGAGTCACAAAATCAGTTTGGAGTGGAGTGGTGGAGGCGCAGGAGAGGGTTGATTTCTCAGTGCTGGATCTGTGTCATGCAAATATCATTATCATACTACTACAGATGCAGCTCTCAGGTCTCTGAGCTGTAGCTCTGCTCTGCTACTGCGGTAATCATGCACCATTAACCATGGCAGTGCTGTTAACGAGGCATTAACGATACTGCACCCTTGCAGTAGAGGTTCGATTTTTAAGAGCTGGATCTGTATGCACCGATGGAACGGATAAAAGCTATATGGCTTATATGCAGGTGTATAAGTAGGTATATAGAAGGATTGTAGGCAGATATGGATATATATATGCAGTAAATATAAATATATAAATGTATACATATGGTATATACAGCACTATTGTACTTGCTATAATATATAGCAATATATAGGTTATATGCAGGTGTATAAGTAGGTTTATATGATAGACATTATATGGATATATATATGCAGTACATATAAATATATAGAGTATGATACCTCATGATAGTATGAGGTAGGTTATGATTATTATGATTACTATGATTACAGTGCAGGGCAGTTGTAGACAGTGAAAGCAGTAGGTAGGTATACAATACATTGAGTATAGGCAACAGAGTTCAATGTTCAAAGACCACTGCACTTCCGCGTTACATTGAAATCGGGGAGGAGATAGCGGGGGGAGCAAATTAATGAATGTGGATGAGAGCCGTGATGTAAGTGGTTGCAGCTACGGCTGTGTGGGGGTGCTAGAGACATGATCGAATAGACTTTTATGCGCCTGAGTTTCCTGAACACGGCGCGACCCATTCCTAATCGATTAGAACTAAATCGGCCGAGATCAAGTCCCTTTTCCAGCACCTACTCCCTATGTCAACGGAGTCTGGACGACGCGAGATGACGCACGAATGAATGTGGACTGTTCCATCAGAGGGGGGAGCTTCGGTGGTCAGTGTCCTTTCAGCCGAACAGGATAATGAAAAAATTATCCCACTAAATGGCCAGACGCGTCTTATGGCGACATCTACAATTACCTCATTGAGTCTCCAGGTAGACTAATGTTTATATTTAAGTGCAGTGGTCTGTAGCCACTCACACTACCACCGAAGCTCCCCCCTCTGATGGAACAGTCCACATTCATTCGTGCGCCATCTCGCGTCGTCCAGACTCCGTTGACAATCTGCGCATGTGTAGTGGGAGTAGGTGCTGGAAAAGGGACTTGATCTCGGCCGATTTTGTTCTGATCGATTAGGAATGGGTTGCGCCGTGTTCAGGAAACTCAGTCGCATAAAAGTATATTCGATCATGACTCTAGCACCCCCACAGCCGTAGCTGCAACCACTTACATCAAGGCTCTCATCCACATTCATTCATATGCTCCCCCCGCTATCTCCTCCCCGATTTCAGAATCCCGGAAGTGTTGTGGTGGTCTATGGGAAACAGAGCCTTGGGTCCAGGCAATGGAGTCAGATGCAAAGACATCACAATGACATAAGACATTCCAACAGAGTTCAACCGGTGCATGTTGAAAATTACCCCCCCCCCCCCCCCGTGAAAAACATCAAACAACAGAAAATGAACTCCGTTATAGTTCTGGAGGTCAAAATAACACTTTTATCTGTACTGGAAACAAGAGACCTAAGAGCAAATTGAATTAGTCGTTACCATAGACTCCAAGCGGCTCTTTTACACTGTTTATATCCAGCTTGTTCATTTGAATCCTCTCTGGTACAAGAACTGGCTGACTTTGCCAGGCTTATGGCTGTGTCTGCTCTGGCACCAACCCAGACGGTTCTGCTAAGCCAACATTCCCCTCTTGCGGGGTTGGGGGGGGGTAGTTACTCTCTCTCTCTCTCTCTCTCTCTCTCTCTCTCTCTCTCTCTCTCTCTCTCTCTCTCTCTCTCTCTCTCTCTCTCTCTCTCTCTCTCTCTCTCTCTCTCTCTCTCTCTTCCTCTCTCTCTCTCTCGCTCCCTCGATCCTATTTCTCTCTCTCTCTTCCTCACCCCCCCTCTCTCTCTCTCTCTCTCTCTCTCTCTCTCTCTTCTCTCTCGCTCTCTCTCCCTCTTCCTCCCTCTTTCTCTCTCTCTCTTCCTCCCTCCCTCTTTCGCTCTCTCTCTTCCTCCCTATTTCTCTCTATCTTCCTCCCTATTTCTCTCTCTCTCTCTCTAAATTTATCTCTGCCCGTTTCTGTCCCTATCAGTCTGTCTCTCTTTCACTCCACACACACACACGCACACGCACACGCACACGCACACACACACACACACACACACACACACACACACACACACACACACACACACACACACACACACACACACACACACACACACACACACACACACACACACTGACACAGACACACACCCTCCCTCCACCCTCATTATTAATCGGGTGTCATCTGTTAAAACAAAGACATGGTCCTGCTCCATGGACCTGCTCGTCTGTGAACTGCGGAAGTAGTTATCGCATCTGGTTTCAGGCGGGGAGGCGATGCCAGCGAGTCTTACCAGGGGATTCAAGTTATCAAGCAGAGATATTTACGCCTCTCCCCGACGCCAAACAGTGCAATTGTTTACGTTGGTATTAACGTTTTAGAAATATCCAGTGAAAACAGACACAAACCTCACAAGGAATCTGTAGGTGTCACAGCCTTGAAATGCTATAGGTAGAGCGAACGTCTGGTAATGAGGAGGTAGAGCGGTCATCTGGTAGTCAGGAGGTAGAGCGAACGTCGGGTAATGAGGAGGTAGAGCGGTCGTCTGGTAATCGGGAGGTAGAGCGATCGTCTGGTAGTCAGGAGGTAGAGCGAACGTCTGGTAATGAGGAGGTAGAGCGGTCATGTGGTAATCAGGAGGTACAGCGGTCATCTAGAAATCGGAAGGTTTCTGGTTTGATTCCAGCTCCTCTCTGCAGCCTCTCAAAGTGTCCTTGAGCAAGAAAAATAACCCTAACTGCTCCCGATGAGCAGGTTGGCACCTTGCATGGTTACCTCCGCCGTCTGTGTGTGAATGTGCGAACGAGGCATAAGATGTAAAGCGCTTTGGATAAAAGCGCTATATAAATGCACCATTTACCATTTGTAATATAACCTTTTTTTCTTTCTTTTTTTTTCACCCGTGCACGCGTGTACACACACACACACACACACACACACACACACACACACACACACACACACACACACACACACACACACACACACACACACACACACACACACACACACACACACACACACACACACACACACACACACACACACACACACTACAAAGAAGTGCAATGTAAAACCTCTGCAAAGCTCTGATGTAGGCACTTAACTTAACTGTTCAGTAAAGACAGCAATCTTTTTGAAAACGTGTGAATAGACAGAACCAGCGGGAGAAACATGTGAGCTGAAAGGACTGAAGAATGGCCTCTTACTCTGAAACACCGAACACTGAAGTAGGTGGCGGCTTTTCCGTCCGACCGCCTGGGGAAGACCCCCTGCTGGGAGTCAACATGTGCGCCTGATTGACTGGTGTTGCTCGACGAGAATTCCGATTGCCTCTTTCTGGAAGGAAATAGGTGCAGGCAAAGATGTCTTGTATTGAATGCCAATTGAGAGGCAAAATCCTGCTTGTGATGTTATTCATATTTGAGTAGTTCCTCTGGCCACGAGTAATGCCAGATGAGGGTGTCATTATCTGTATCTGTATCTGTATCTATATCTATATCTATATCTATATCTGTATGCGTATATGTATCTATATCTGTTACAAAGGGTCAGATTAAACCGAATATATATATTTATTACTTGAGATATATTGTATAATATTTGTATATCGTCTGATATCCCTTGTATATTCTTTGTACATATACACGGAATATCCCTTTACCTAGGTACAGGCCAGACCATAATATTCGTTCTCCTATTGGACAGCGACCCCTAGGCGCCAACGGCCATACCCCCAATGTCGAGTTCAAAGCCACCGCTAAGACATGTCCCAACATGCCCAGGTTTGCGCAGTAATACGAGACAGAACTGAGGTTGGGACTAGATTATTCACCTTACGTATAAATATGTCGCAGGTGGATACAGAAGCCCTTATCCTAAAACGACTTAGACCAAAACGTTGAAGCCTTCACCACGATACAACGTGCTGTGAAGTGGGCCCCTTTTGCCCCTAAATAGAGCCTTGAGAACCGCGTGCAAATTGATAGCTAAAGTGTCAGAGTTTAACGCTGTATCGTCGAGTTCGACCTATTCTATTATAAAGTAATAGTCTATTATTTATAGTGTATCGTGCGGCTACCGTTCTACAGTGACCAGCATTACCTCCGGTTCGTCGTACCGAGCTAGTGCACTTATCCAGGCTGGGCGGCCTAACCTCGTGCCGCCATCCGAGGAGTCCTAGACGAGAACCGTGTGGATATGTACACCGGAGAACCTACACCGACGAATGCAGAGCCTTTTCCGGCTGGATTATATTGCTTTGGTACTGTGGCTGCTGGAGCAGAGAACCGTCTACCCCACTGCTGTGTGGGATCTACCCTGTGAGGAGCACCGTCGAGCCCGCCTCTAGGACCCACAGAGGCTGGCTAGCTTTCATCCATGCTGCCATGCATACCGGAGTATAGCTGTTGCTTTGTCTACGGACCAAGGGATTATTGCACCGTCTCCTGTATCTGGAGTATCTTTATTCCTCGTTGATCCAGACTTTGCTCCCGACAATTCCTCTCCCCTGCTGGCTTACAACCGGAGGGAACCCCCTTAGTATCTCCAGCTGACTACGAGTGTGCCTTATATAATTCTTATGCTACAGGTGGTATTAATTATACCCATCTTAATATGCTCATGGACTTACGCTCTTGACCTACTTAAGTGTTCTTCGCCATATAAGCGCAACTCATAATTCTCAATATTGTAACCTACTATTGATGCTCTGCTAATAAATACTTCTAAATATGACTTTCTTTGTTAAGCCGTATTATTGTGTGGGTGTTCACCATATATACCGTGTACTGTATGGCCAGTAATTAAAGTACATAACTAAGTAGTGGTTTAATGATACCATACTCTCAATACAGTCAGGGAATTGTACCCCTCAGTTACAATATCTATATCTATATCTATATCTATATCTATCAATAACTATATCTATATCGGTATCTGTATCTGTATTTGTATCTATCTTATTGATCCCCTTGGGGAAATTCGGGCATCATGGCAGCATAGCAGATTTGTCTGGGTGTGCAGAGAGGTCATTATCTGTGTATTTGTTCAACCCACACAATTATCTGTCTCTTATTCGGATATAAGGCTGAAAGTGGGCGTGGTTTATATCGTTCCTTTATTGATCCCCTTGGGGGACATTTGGACATCATAGCAGCATGGGGGAGGGGGGAGGGGACGTGCAGGTATGGGCAGGATAATAGTCAAAATATATATAGGCAATCAAATGTTATCTGAATATAGAAATATGAGGAAAATAAACAGTGTAAACAAAAGTGCAGATGAGGGTCTAATTAGATAATTAGAATCTGAATATATACTAAGAGTAAGAGTAAATGTATATACAGTAACAGTATATACAAGGTGCAGTATACACAAGGTACCCTAACTGGCATATAGTATATGTCCTATGGTGTAGTCCATGCAGTTTTTGGTGGTCAGAAAATCCTAATAGAGTTCTGCAGCTGTTATACGTTATTAAACTGGAAGTCAAAGCATTTGTTTTGTTTGGGCAAGTGTTTTTTCTAAACTAATATTCATTTGAAAGGCAATTTGTTGTGCCTTCAAAGCATCACATTTGTTTATAATTTTTTTTTTATTAAACAAAGTTTTAAGGTGGCAATAAGTGACTATTATTAACAACCTCTGCTCTGTTCCAGTAAAGACCGGTCATAGTTGTCACAGAGATGTTTGTAGTAGAAGATATTGCGGTTGTCATTCGAAAGAAACGTGGGGCTGTGTGACCTACTCAACTGTATAAACAAACAGTCAAAGTTGTCTTCCCGCCTGTTAGTAGCTGTCGTAAATTTGACACAAGAGATTATACAGATTTGCCTTCTTCTGGCTTGTGGGGCGAATACAGGACGGCATCAAAGAGGACGGCATGCAGCAACAAGGGGTAACATTGTCTAACCTCTTTAGCCCCCCTCCCCCCTTCACCCATGGGACCACCAACCACAGGGCACCTTGGTCACGTCTACAAGGAGCCCCACGCTTAGTGGACCATGAATGACTGACAGTTAAAACACCCCACCCAGTAACCCACACGCCCAGTAACCCACACGCCCAGTAACCCACATGCTTGACCGTATAACTACACACAGCAACCAGCTCTTATCGGCCAGATCTCTTGATCCTAACCAGGGCTGCTGAATGTAAAATGGGACTGCATTTATATAGCAGCTTTTATCCAAAGCTCTTTACAGCCTACAGTATGCCTGACAGTCACCCATTCAGTCAGACAGTTACACACCGACGGCGGAGGCGACGGTGCAACGTGCCGACCTGCTCATCGGGAGCAGTTAATAGGGGTTAAGTGTCTTTACTCGAGGAAACTTCAACAAGCTTTTGATAGCGGTGGAGGAGAGTGACGCGTCACCTCCACCTTTACTGACAAAGATCAAAGGCCTCGTACGCCGGAGATCAAAGGAGCCTTTTCCAGAATAGTCCGCCACCGGCGACTACTCTGTAAGAGCCAGGGTCAGAAGGAGTCAAGCGGATACTTCTTCACCGGATGCATCATTGGGCGGAAGCCGTTCTGGGAGGATTTCCCTGCACTGGGACATCAGGTCTGAGACTTGAATAACCTATGCTTAATTAATGGCTTGTTAACGTATAGTTCCTCCATTAGTTTCTAGGTACTTGATCATTATTATTTTGCACCCACTAAAGTGTTACCAACAAATCAAATCAAATGTATTTGTACAGCCCGAAATCACAAGGTAATGTCCCCATGGGCTGTACAAGTCTTCTTTAAACAAGTCAAGAAGAAACATCACAAAAAATCAAGAACAAAATCCAGCATAAAATCCAAATATGCAACACTCCCAGACATTCCCCAACGAAGGTAAGGAAAAACTCACTAATAACCTAGCAGAAAAACTCACTAATAACCTAGCAATAGGAAAAGCACCTATACGTGGAGGAGAGAAACATTAGATGGGCTGTTCAAAGGGGAATCCCCCTACTTGGATGTCAGTGATAATATAGTGTTGCTATGGATGATCGATGGGTGGAGAATAAACCAGGCGAATAGTTCGTATCTATGTACATGTAATAAAACACATATATGTAGGCCTACATGCAATAGCAACTGGGGTACATAAGAACATTTTTGAAAGATTGAAATAGAATAGAGCTAAGAACAACAACAACAACAACAACAACAACAACAACAACAACAACAACAACAACAACAACAACAACAACAAAAGAAAACGCATAGGGAAATTAGCTCAGGTATGAAATAATTCACAAGATGAATTCGGGGAGCTCAACCGGGATCCCCCCGGCCAGGGATTTCCGTTCGGTGCTCTTAGCCTAACTCCTGTTTGACCAAATACATTTGTAAAAACCAACTACTATTTTGACCAGCGCATTATTGCCTCCGATATCCACGACAACACTTTACATCTGCACATCCCCCAGTCAGCGATAGAGACGTCCGCCCGTCCACTCGAGCGTCATTCAGCTCAGTTCTTCATGTCAGCGGGGTGTGAGTCTCATCTCTCAGTCAGCAGTCCTCGTCTCTCCCTCGCCCGCCTCTCTATAGCTCTGAATGAAGCTATTACTGCAGATAAACCCTGCCAGTCCGGTTCTCCTCCTGCCTGGGGGGGGATGCAGGGCGATTCGCTGGTACAGCAAGCGTTTGAGTTCCACACATATATATATATTGCTTCTTTTCCTTTTCAGTTATGCTGAATGAAACGTTTCTCTCTGACTGACACCGGCTAGACTTGACGGTGAGTGCTGTGCGGGCGATGAAGGGTCTTACCGCGGCGGCTGGTGGTCTCATTTCCTCGCCGACACAGCGATGATGATGACGAGCAAGGTGAGGATCAGGGCTCCGGCCACCATGAGGTAACACTTCCTCTTCCTCATCTGCCTCTGGAGGAGGAAGAACAGGCGGTTTGTGAAGGGAAAGTAGCCGGACGTTCTCTATTTGTGTTACCGTCAACGTTTTCACACATGCACACTTTATTTAATTTCAAACCTTTATTTAACTGAGGTTTCCCTCATTTACAGTCACGCCGAGTGTACATTATAGAGAAATGAGCAACAGAAAAAAGCATATAAAATCACACAGCATATAAAATCATAACAATAAGACAACAAGACGAGGCAAAGAGCAAGGATATCAAATACATTAAAACACATACAACTTCATTGACAAAGGTTGGAGATCAAGGTTTTGAACTAGTTCATTCCATGAGCTAGAGGCATTATAACAAAATGCAGGTTTACTGTCGATCTTAAGGACCAGCTAGTCATTAGAACGGTTCCATAGGTTCCAAAAATTCCATTCCAATAATAAGGAGGTAGCTTACCAATAATCAAGGCCAGATTAAGAATTCAGAGGCCTCTGGGCCAGACTCTCGTGGAGGCCCCCACACACACATACACGTGCACGCACGCACAGTGGGGTTTTTATATGTAAAACATTGATGGGGCAGCCACTAACCAAGGCTACATACCAGGCAAACTACAGTAATAAAAATGACAGTGATCGTTGTTCGCAAATTTCGTGACGTACTGTATATTTTAGTTGATGAAATATTTTAGTTGATGAAATATTTTTTCATTTCAGTGTCACAGTATGACATAATTTTTTTTTGGATGCCCCTCGTCACTAGAGGCCCACGGGCTGCGGCCCAAACGGCCCGGTCGTTAATCCGGCCCTGCCAATAATGATATAGTACAGTATAAGGAAGTAGCTGACCAATAAGGGCCTTAAAAATGAACAAATACCAGTGTTTGTTGCGCCTCTCCGTCAGAGAGGACCAACCAACCTCCTCACAAAGGACACAGTGATGAGTGTCGTATCTGTCATTAGTGATGAATCTGAGGGCAGAGTGATAAACAGAGTCCAGGGATTTAAGGGTTGAGGCCGCAGCATGCCTATAAATCACTTCACCATAGCCCAGGAATAATAACACAAGGCATATCTCTCAAGCCTCCTTAGCTTAATAAACAAGGTATTGGAGAATCTAACACACATGTCATGAAATAGATTTCAATCCGGCACACGCTGTGCATATGGAGACATGAGACAATAATCAACACGCTTTGTTTGTTTCTGAATCTCAGAACTCCTCACAGTCCTTTAAAATGACATCCTTAGTTATTAATTTCACACACGTAGAAATTTCAACGTTATTTACCCTGTTTTAATTTCTCACACATGGCCTGCGGTGTCATTTAAAATGCTTCAAACGGGTTTCTCCGCACGGGTGGTGGGGGGGGGGGGGGGGGGGGTCAGTGTTTCGACTCCCTCCATGTCAATTACTTAAAAAAAGAGAAGAATAAAAAAAGAAATGATGCATAAGAAAAAATTTAAATTAAAAGAGCGCCGACTATGCTAAGCGAAATAAATATAAAAGCAAATAGACTTGCAGAGCGAGGGGTTAGGGGGGGGCGTGGTGGTGGGTGGGGGCGGGGGGTATTTATATATTTCCCAGGCTCCGGTCTCCTTGGGCAGCGGCGATGTGTTGGAGCACAGAATCTATGTTGTTTTGAAATGCTTCCCCCCCCCCCCCAACCATTTTTTCCCTCCCGCTACAAAGGCCGTGAGAGCACGGCGGCGCTAGACCAGAGCCGAGGCTGGAGTCTTTAAATCCTGACTCGCTTCAAAGCACGGAGAGAGCAATTCATCTTCTTATCTGAGACTCAAAACAGGCTTTCTATGTGGAAAGAGAGAGAGAGAGAGAGAGCGAGAGAAAGAAAGAGAGAGAGAGAGAGAGAGAGAGAGAGAGAGAGAGAGAGAGAGAGAGAGAGAGAGAGAGAGAGAGAGAGAGAGGAGAAGGGAGGGGGGGAGGGAGGGGAGGGGGGAGGGAGGGGAGGGAAACTGCTGTCGAGTAATTTTCCGTTTAAGCGTTCCACTCCACAATAATTTGCATAAGCAGCCCTGCGTCTGTGATAAGAAGATTGGTAATTTTCAAAGGCTCTGTGGGGATTGAGAATTAAAAGCCTTTCTCCGCTATCTCCTCTCGTGCAGCTGGCCACCGCAGATTCCCCGGCTTTCTCTCATACATTTCCCTCCTAAACTACGCCTTATAAACTTTCCCTCGCATCCCCTTCTCCTTCTCCTCCTCTCCTCCACTCGCTCGCCGTCTGACAGCGCAGAGTCGTCTCTCTCTCACCTCCTATATCCTCCTCTCGCCCTCCCTCTCTTTATCTCTCTCCCTCTTTCTCCCTCTCTCTGGGTCTCTCCCTCTCTCTGGGTATCTCTCTCTCTCTCTCTCTCTCTCTCTCTCTCTTTATCTCTTTCTCTCTCTCTCTCTCTCTCTCTCTCTGGGTCTCTCTCTCATCCGGGCGCCACTATTATTCGCGGGAGAACAGGGAAATAAATAAGGTAGAAAAGGCAGAAAAAAGGGCTTAGGATGACAAAAGAAGTGTTGCAGTATTTTTAAACCGGAATTTTCCAGATTGGGGGGGGGGGGGGGGGGTGTGGGGGTTGAGAGGTGGGGGAGAGGATACTATAGGGGGGGGCTCTAACGGAGAGAGTCAGAATGGAGGAGACGACGGGGAGGACAGAGGAGAGGGTCACCACTCCTATCACTCCTACAGTTTGTCTCTAATCCGCCAGAGAATGCGTCCTTTATGTTACGCAGCTCGGGGGTACACTGCCGTAGCCCCTGAAGAAAGGCCCCCCCCTATTCTCCATTTCCGCACAAACGGTCCATGTCCGAGCATTTTGGACGATCAAATCCCGCAAAATTGCTCCATCCGGGGAAGACGGCGTCTCACTGCTCGGTCCCTTAGCTTGTGTCTCCTCTGCCTGTCTTTTTTTGGGGGGAGGGGGAGTCTGGTCTCTGGACACCCTGATGCTTCCACTGCTCTTTCTTTCGCCCTCAGCATGTGCTGTACTCTACATTCTCCTTCCTCCTCTTTGTCTTATACCTCTTATACCCCTCTCTCTCTTCCCCTACCCTCTCTCTCTCCTTCCTTTACTCTCTCTCTCTCTATTCTCTGCCTCTCCTTTCTCCTGATCAAGTGCTTCAGTCATTGTAACAGAAAAAAATAAAGAAAAAACCCTCTCGTCAGCAGACCCGTCTGCAGGTCAGGGATAAGGAGAGGTGGGCGAGTCTCTCTGAATGGGAGGAGAGGAGGTCTAGCGATACGCCACAGCGCTGTGGAGTCTTCTCTCTCAATATATCTCCCAACTTTCAGGGGGGGGTAATGAGATTTTAAACACAAAAAGGTGCCCAGGACTTTAAATAACAATGAAGCTGTTGGAATAGAACCTGTACACTATAGCCTCTAAAACTAATAGGACCAGGCCTGCGGACCAGCCATCCATCTCCCCCTACTCCCCCCTACCTTTCTTGCGGCCGCCCAAGATATGTGCACGCCGTGCGTTCCTGGGAGGGATAGTCATTTACCTTGCGTGACAGGAGAAATGTCTCCATAATACAATAATAACGCATGGCAATGATTACCGACATAATATTATTCTCGCTTTATCGCATCTGGTTCGTGGAAAATTGGAAGTCCATAAAATAAATAATGTTTGCCGTGCAACCGCCTCCCTTGTAATCGGCTTATGTCCAATTTACATACAATTCAGAGTCCCATCCAGTCACCCTGATTATGATATTTAAAAAGGAAGCAGCGAATAAACATGGACATCACGGCCAATCCCCGCGACCCTGGGAGGAGGTGGTGTGATGGGGGGCCAAGTAACCACTGCAGCCACAGACCAGCCACACACCAGCCGTGTCCATAGCTTTACCAGCCAGTGTTGAAGTACTCAAGTCAGGACTCTGACTCGAGTCAGAGTCCTGGACTAATTTGCAGGACTCGTGACTCGACTTGGACTTGAGCACTGATGACTTGGACTTGGACTCGAGCATTGACTGCATTTGGACTCGGAAGGTACAGACGAGGACTCTGACTTTTTTTTTTAATAGGCCCTAATCATTTGGTATAAGATATTGATGGCTAGTGCATTTGTTTGGCTATTGTGTCACAAATTAAATAAACTCCCTTTGAAATGGTGACCGCTGTGTCATTTATGTTTAATGTAGACCTTTTTTTATTTGTATGTCAGCTCTTTGACTGCCAGAGTGGAGTGGACTCAACCTTGATGACTCGGACTAGGGTAATTGGCAGTGTTAATTTTGGCAGCTATTTTCATTTTAGTTTTAGTCTTAGTCATGTGTCAAGTGCTCCTTTTTTCGTTTTCATCATATTTAGTCATCTTCATTTAGTTTTCGTTTAGTCAGTTTTAGTCAACTAAATGTCTGAGCATTTTAGTCTTAGTCAGTTTTTTTCTCAATTTTGTCTTTTTTGTTTTAGTCTAGATTTTGTCGAAGAAAACGGATGACATGTTTGTCTATTTTTAGTTAATGTACAAAAAAAATGTATTATATAAATACTTTTTTTTTTCTTTTCTTTTTTACAGCTACTAAGATACAAGATACAAGATACTTTAATGCCACACAACGATGGTTGGTGGTAATTGTTTTCGGTACAGATTGTTAAACACTGGTTACATCAACATGAAACAGACATCAAACATCAAAAACGCCCCCCCCTCCCACCTCCCAATCCCCACAATAAATACATATATACATAAATACATATAGGACAGTCACGGTAACAGTGTCAGTCAGTGACAGATGCTTGCCCGTCTGTGCAAAGGGGGGCGGGCCAGGGTGTTCAGTGTTCGGACTGTTTTATATATACAGTTTTTTAGTAATAACTACAAAGTAATGGTATTTATTCAACAACAGGTGATTGTATAGATTAGTATTAGTATCATTAAAAGTTCTATGCTCAACTATGCTTCACCCACAGAAAGGTTGTTGGCACATTGGTTCCACACGGACATTATACGTTGTTGCGCACTTCCTCCTATCCAGAAGGCTCCGTTTAGGTTAGCTACTGTAGTAGCAGAGGCTCTGTTGTGATTTTAAATGCACAATAAATATTCAACATTCTCTTTTGAGACTCTGCCTCAGACTCTTATCATTTGGCACTAAAAGCTAAACATTGTCACCAGTATGGCTGTCCGCAACATGTCATTAATTGTGTGGGAGAGGTCGATCAGTTAGCCACATTAGCGTGAGCTAGGTTAGCCACTAGCTAACGCGAGCTAGATGGAAATACAAACGTGTGTAACGTCACTGGTGAAAAAGTTATTTACCTTGGAATACTCCTTTGCCAACTTGCTGTACTTTGCTTGCAGGTCTGCAGCTGGATTATGAATAGTCCCAACTTTAGCCAAGGTAACGTTAAGCTAAAACTAGCTTTTCAAATAGCTCTTCAGCTAATGCTAATAACATAGCTCCCCGTCACACTGCTCAACTCGGGATGAGGGCATTAAGAAAAGTTATAATTATTTTGTCTCGTCTTGTTTTAGTCAACAATATCAACATACATGAAGAGACATTTTTTCCTGGTTTTTGTAAATTACATTTTTGTGTCCTCAGTTGTGGTCAACGATATTTAATAAACTATTTAGTCTCGTTAGCGTAACATGGTATTCAATAACGTGACGTAACGTCTGGTTGTCGTCATGAAAAAAACCTTCGTTGACGAAGATCTTTCGTCACCAGACTCGGACTCGACTCTGGCTCTTCTTTGGTGACTCTGACTTGGACTCGAGACTCGACTCGGACTCGAGATTTAGTGACTCGACTACAACACTGTCACCGGCTAGCTCTGTTACAAAGTCAGGATTATTCTGTGAAAACCATTCCATTAGACAACATTCCACCTTGGCCTGTGGACTTTGATCGATAAAAAGTGGCTGAGTATCTCGTGAGCCTGATAGACTGAAACTGAAAGATTGAAGATATGTCTGGACTCCCCAACTAGTAGTGGTTGATTCTTGAGGGCGCAGTAATTTGTGGTAGCAGTAGTTTGCGGTAGTAGTATGTTGTGGTAGCAGTACTTGGCGGTAGTAGTACTTTGCAGTAGCAGTACTTTGTGGTAGCAGTACTTTGTGGTAGCAGTACTTTGTGGTAGCAGTACTTTGCAGTAGCAGTACTCTGTGGTATGGTAGCAGTACTTTGCGGTAGCAGTCATTCGTCGTAGTAGTACTTTGTGGTAGCAGTACTTTGCAGTAGCAGTACTCTGTGGTATGGTAGCAGTACTTTGCGGTAGCACTCATTCGTCATGGTAGCAGTACTTTGTACTTTGTGGTAGCTGTACTTTGGGGTAGCTGTACTTTGTGGTAGCTGTACTTTAGGGTAGCTGTACTTTGTGGCATACCGCGCAGTGAAGGGAATGGCTCCCTCCTACATCCGGTCAATGGTCTCTAACTACATACCCAAGACCCCTCCACTCTACATCCTCTGGCCGCCTCAGACCCACTCCAATCCGAGCTCCCGGATGGGTAGCCGCCTATTCTCTGTCCTCGCTCCACAATGGTGAAAACGAACTTCCCACCCCAGTTAGGACAGCCGAAACCCGACCAATCTTTTGCCGTCGACTAAAAGCAGCCACACTGGCCCTTTCCCGCAAGGCACAGATCAGTGCATCCCACCTCCTTCACAATACCACCACAGAGACACCACGACGTGTACGCCTAAAGTCACGGTGCTCCTTTTCCATGAAAGCCTACAGGCTACTCCACACAACACCATCTGACACTTCCAAGGCCTCCTGGGTCAGGACGAGATGGAGGGATCAGTGGAGGTCAGCAGAACCATCCAGGCTGCACCTCTTCATCAATGACCCTCTGGACGTCCCTGGTCAGGACTTGCCCCGGAAGCAGTGGACAACCCTCAACCGCCTAAGGACCGGTGTCGGACGCTACAGCGCCTCAATGAAGAGGTGGGGCCTCAAGAACAGTGCCTCATGCGAGTGTGGAGCCCCTGCACAGACTGTGGAACATATCATCACCAGTTGCCCCAAACACCGGCCACCGTATGGAGAACGCGGTCTGATGGAACTGGACGATGAAACGTTGGCCTGGCTTGCCTCAACGGAGCTGCAGGTCTAAAGACACACGCCAGAAGAAGAAGTCCAAGTCATCAAGGTTGAGTCCACTCCACTCTGGCAGTCAAAGAGCTCATACAAATAAGAAAAGACATCATTAACACCACGGTAACTCCCCTACATGTATCTGACCATTCCTTCATATCCTTCTCACTAACTCTCATTCTTAACCGAAAGGTTTTCACCCCAACTCAAACCGTCTCACTCAGACGCAACCTGCCCTCCCTATCCCCCTCCACCTTCTCCTCTGACATACTATCTGCTCTACCTTTGAGTGACACCTTCTCTGCTCTCCCCAAATAGATGGCAACCTCCACCCTCCTCTCAGCCCTTGCAACCTCCTTCGACAAGCTCTGTCCCCTCGTTGAGAAACCTGCCTGCCGTTCCCCACCCAGTCCATGGCTGATGGATGCAGTGAGAGAACAAAGACCTGAGAGCGGCTGAGAGGAAGTATAGAAAGTCACGCCTCACTGCTGACATCAACACATATCACAACCTCTTGTTAACATTCTCCAAAACCATTACTAATGCCAAAGCTTCTTTCTTTCAGCATAGGATCGAGGCCTCTGCCAAGAACCTTCACACACTGCATGCTACCATGTCCTCCCTCCTCACTCCCCCCCCACCCCCTCCTCCCTCATCTTTCTCTGCTGAAGACTTTGCGATCTTCTTTGCGGAAAAAGTGGAGAACAACTGCAGCTCCTTCTCCCAACCCCCACCCATTCCAAATACTGAATCGAGAACCTCATCCTTCACTCTGTCATCTTTCTCTCCCATTACAGAAGCCGAGACCCTGACACTGGTAACGTCGAACCGTCCGACTACATGCCAGCTTGACCAGCTACCCTCCCCACTCCTTCAGACCATAGCACCAGACATCCTCCCATTCCTAACTGCAACCATCAACTCCTCACTCAACTCGGGGGTAGTCCCCACCTCCCTAAAACAAGCCAGAGTCACGCTGCTCATAAAAAAACCAACCCTGAACCCCACCATCATAGGCAACTATCGTCATGTCTCTCTTCTCTCCTTCCTTTCTAAAACACTTGAACGTGCTGTATCCAACCAACTTACTGTTTATCTCTTACAGAATGACCTCCTACACCCTAATCAGTCTAGCTTCCGGACTGGCCACTCCATAGAAATGGCCCTCATTGTGGTCACAGAGGCACTTCACTTAGCAAAACCGAAAGGCCTCTCCTCTGTCCTGATTCTCCTATATCTATCTGCAGCCTTCGACACAGTGAACCATCAGATCCTCCTCGCGGCCCTCGCAGGAATGGGAGTGGCTGGCTCTGTGCTGACATGGCTGACTAAATTGATGACGAAAGATGTTCGTCAACAAAGGTTTTTTTCATGACGACAACGAGACGTGACGTCACGTTATTGAAGACCACGTGACGCCAACGTGACTAAATAGTTAATTACATATCGTTGACCACAACTGAGGAGACAAAAATGTAGTTTACAAAAACCATGACGAATTCTCTCTTAATTTATGTTGACTAAAACAATATGAGACAATATAATTATAACTTTTAGAATAAGTCACGTTATTATTTCAGCATTTCCCATTTCCGTTTCCGGGTTAAGCTCAGCAGCGCTTATGGCTAAAAGCCAAGCTACATAACATATGTCAGGCTAAAAACCGTGTCCCAGGTCTCTTGTGACTACAGCTTATACCAATAACCATGAACGGAATCTGCTACTCTCTCAACACTCCTGCGGCAGCCGAACAGTTCTACCAAAATAACATAGCATTTAAGACGACGGAGGCTGAGAGGATGGCTAGGCTGCCAGAAGAGCTAATAGCTAATAGCCTGGGAGTCGGGACCTATATCACAGACTTGCTCTCTTTCATCTGTGTACACCCACTACTATCAACATTACACATGGATACAACAAGGACAAGACCACGTTCACTTAAAAAGGTAATGAAAAGAAAAGAAACAGATGAGTACTAACACTGAGATTGACCCCGCTATAAGTTATGAATCCCTTTAGCGCTTGAAGTGCACTAAAACATCGTAATGACCTTTTATTTTTCATATAATGTTGGGTACATGCTCAGTAGAGTTAGAACGCTCCCAGTCTTAGGGGCTGTGATATTTTGTTACCACACTTTATTCACATAGAAGTGCGGTGGCAGGGTCGCTAAGCTAATGTTATTAGCCGAATGCTCTGATGGGGCCGCCATTTTAAGTGACGTCAGCGGTCTACGGTACAACTCGAGGGACTAAAGGGAATGTGTGTGTGACATGTGTGAAATTTGTACAGTAGGTCCCAGTAAGAATTGTAATCAGTGTGTACTGTGTATTTACACTATCCTAATGTTCCATTGTTGGTTAAAAAAATAAAAGCTATTTAAATCAGAATATGTTCCATTCCATGTCTGACTATTTCTGAATCTATTGACCATTTCAAGGAATGTTTGGTTACTATTGGGCTGATAGGGTTTGGGCTAGACTATATTTAATAAATAGAATTGCATTATTTACAATATAAAAATATAAAATGCCTTTTTTTTCATTAGCGAAAACTAGACAAAAATCATCAGTTTTCTGCGACTAAATCTAGACAAAAACAAAAAAGACAAAATCGAGACTACACTGACTAAGACTAAAATGCTCAGACATTTAGTTGACTAAAACTGACTAAACGAAAAATAAATGCAGATTGATTGATTGATTGAAAAGTTTATTAACAGATTGCAGAATGGGTACAGTACAGTACATCTCAATACATACAATTGTTAAGGGGATGCAGACCAGAGAAAGACTTTCGTCTTGTTTCCACCAGGGTCCCCCATTTTCAATTCATCATAACATATATGACATACATGACATACAGATAGACAGTACTGCTACATCTATACATTTATGACATATCAGATTTGCAAATACAGTACTGTTTGTGATACAAAAGTGTCCAGAAAAGGAGTGTATATACATTTGGCGTAGAAACTGTACATTGGAGGAGGTTGGTGGGGTGGGGTTGGGTGGGTTGGGTGAGGGCTGTACATTGGAGGTGGGGGGGGGGGGGGGGGGGGGGTTGGGTAGGGGACACACACACATTTTACACTGTACATTGGAATGTTGACAAAGCCTTACTTGGTCATTTACTGTACAACTAGGTTAGGACATTTGTAGGGGCCAGTTTCGAATTGCAGTCTCACGTAGGTGTTTTTTGAGAGTGTTTTTGAAGGTGGGTAGTGATTCACATTCCTTTACAGCTTTAGGCAGGGCGTTCCACATTGATGTGGCATAATTGCGAAACGTGTTTAGTCCCTTGTTTGAGCCGAATCTGGGTTTTACATGATTTGTGGAGCTCCCTCTGGTGTTGTGATCGTGGTATTCACTGACCTTTGGGAAGTATTTTGACATGTACATGGGTACCTTGGTCGCGTAGTGTATCTTGTAGACCAGGCCCATTGCAAGTTGCTGTACTCTGTCGTCTACTCTAAGCCATCCTAGGTTGTCAAAGTGGGCAGGGGTGAGGTGGGTTCTAGGAGTCAGGTCAAGTAGTAGTCTGACTAGCTTGTTTTGAGATGTTTGTAATTTGTTTTTTAGTGCCTTTGAGGTGCTTTGGTACCATGAGGTGCAAGCATAGTCGTAGTACCCTTGAATGAGTGCTCCTGCTAGAGTCTTCAGGGTATTCTTGTTTACCAGAGAGGAGATCCGGTACAAGAATCGCGTTCGTTGGTTGACTTTTTTTATTACATTGGATGCCATTTTGTCACAGGAAAGATTAGCCTCTAGGATGGAACCCAGGTAGGTAATTTCATCTTTCCTTGTGACAATATTGTCACCCACTGTAACCGAGAAGTCGTCAGTCTTGCTGAGTTTGTTATTTGAACCGAAGAGAATGGACTCTGTTTTGCCCATGTGTAATGATAGTTTGTTGTCGGCGAGCCATATGCAGATTTTGCCTAGTTCCGAGCTGAGGGCTTTTTCAACCTGTAACTTGTTCTTGTCAGAGACCAGCAGGGCTGAGTCGTCCGCAAACAGGAACAAGTTGCAGTCACAAGCTGACGACATGTCATTTGCATAAATTAGGAATAGTAGCGGTCCTAGTATGCTTCCTTGTGGAACACCACAGCTCACTGTGAGGGGGGGGGATAGGGTACCGTTTACTTCCACCATCTGTTCCCTCCCCTCCAGGTAGGATTGTATCCAGCTCACTGATAAACTATCAAAACCAATTGCTTTTAGCTTGTCAATCAGAATGGTGTGATTGACAGTGTCGAAGGCCTTTTGTAGGTCCAGCATGACCATGCCGCAGTATTTGCCCGCGTCCACCTCTTGTTTGATGTGGTCGTTCAAGTAGAGAAGGCATGTGTCAGTGGAGTGGGATGTTCTGAAGCCAGATTGGAATTCGTAGATTAGATTTTTTTCCGCGAGGTATTTTTCGATCTGTTCGTATACTATTTTTTCCATGACTTTCGAGATGGATGTAAGGATAGAAACAGGGCGGTAGTTACCCGGGTCTAATTTGCTGCCCTTTTTGTGCAGGGGTGTTACTCTCGCAATTTTGAAGTCCTTGGGGACGTGTCCCTGTTTTATGGAGAGGTTTATTATGTGTGTGATGACTGGGGTGATGGCTGCTGCTGAGTCTCTGAGGAATTTGGAGGGGATGTTGTCATGGCCAGTGGCCTTGTTTGGTTGGAGGGCGCTCAGTTTTTTGAGTACCTCATCTGTAGTTACTATTTCCAGTTTGAAGTCGTCTTTGTGGACGCCTAGGTTCATGTAGTATGCTACTATGTGTTCTACCCCATACTGCCCTGAGTGGGAGGGTAGTTTGTTTACCAGTGTTGTGGCTATGTTTGTGAAGAAAGTGTTTAAGTAATTGGCTACATCCAGCTTGTCTGTGATGAGCGTGTTGTCCGTCTTTATGTTTATGTTTGAGAACCTGGTTTTGAGTTTTTTACTGCAGCCTAGTTGATTGTTGAGTAATTTCCAAAGTTCACGTGGTTTATTTTTGTTTTCCTCGGTTTTGTCATTGATGAAATTTTTTTTTGCAGTTTTGATCATGGAGTTTACGTCATTTCTTAGTCTGTTTCTTTCTAGTTTGAGTTCAGTCACGTGGTCTTGGAGTTCACTGCTCGTGCTTTTGGTAAGCTTTGACTGACTTTTACGAAACTCAGAGCATTTTTTGTCTCTGGCTTTCATAGCGGTCAGTATTTCAGTGTGCATCCATGGCTCAGCGCGATTTTTTACCCTGGTGGTTCTTAGGGGGGCCATTTTGTTTAGTATTGATGAAAATTTGGTTTTGAAGCCAAGCCAAGTTTCTTCAACCAGTGTACCATTGAGTTCATCTGACCAGTCCAGACTCTCCAGTTCAAGGTTAAAGGCCTCGCTAGAGTAGGTTTTGAGGTCTCTAGATGACTAAATATGATGAAAACGAAAAAGGAGCACTTGACACATGACTAAGACTAAAACTAAAATGAAAATAGCTGCCAAAATTAACACTGCTGACATCATACCTCAATGACCGCTCCTACCAAGTGTCATGTAGAGCAGTGGTTCTCAACTGGTCTAGCCTCGGGACCCAACATTTTCCTTAGTCATTAAGTCGCAACCCAACATTTTGAACCACTATGATTTATGTAAAAAAAGAATATTTGCAGTAATACGCAATCTTTCAAAACATGAAATAAACACAAAAAAGTGCAACAAAAGTGCAACTATTGCTAAAAACCCAATAAAATAAAAGAATAATAAATAATATATGCTTCTTAGCAGATTTCTTAGCTTAACATAACAGACCTAAATTTGGGGGAACTAATGGGATAACTGAGTTTGCAACAAAAGTGCAACTAGGGCTAAAACCCAATGAAATAAAATAATAATAAATAATATGCTTCTTAGCAGATTTCTTAGCCATAACAGACCTAAGTTTGGGGGAACTAATGGGATAACTGGGGTTGCAACAAAAGTGCAACTAGGGCTAAAAACCCAATGAAATTAAATAATAATAATAAATAATTATGCTTCTTAGCAGATTTCTTAGCTTAACATAACCGACCTACGTTTGGGGGAACTAATGGGATAACTGGGGTTGCAACAAAAGTGCAACTAAGGGCTAAAAACACAATGAAATAAAATAATAATAATAATAAATAATATATCCTTCTTAGCAGACTTCTTAGCTTAACATGCAGGGAACTAATGGGATAACTGGGGATGATGTTTGCTCCTGACAAGAGTCTCAAAGTCTGGGGTGATGGTAGACAAAGCAACTCTGAGGTCATGCTCAATGTCCAATCTGTTCCTCTGCTTTGTCTTCAGCTGGACCAGAGCTGAGAAACCACTTTCACAAAGATAGGTAGTGAAAAAAAAAAGTTAAAAAAAAAGAATTGTACTTTTATTTTTTATTTTTTTTACACACATCCGCGACCCACTCAAAATGGCCCCGCGACCCACTTTTGGGTCGCGACCCACCCATCGGCGTATTTAGACCACTATCAATAGGGCACGTGCCCTAGTGATGATCATCTGTGCCCCAGTGATAAAAAAAAAAAAAAAAAAAAATTGTGTTTTTGTTTTTTTACAAATGTTTTTTATTTTCCCTTTTTTAACATGATCAAATGATCATTTAACATGATCAAATAATTATTATAATATTTTTTACTTCGCTTTGAAATATTATAGTGAAATATTTTGCACTGCATTTATCTTGTTGAAATCCTCCAACAGGCTCTTTTTTGTAAGTTGACTGGTTTGCACACCAATAATACAGTGCAATAATAGAATAGTAGAATAGATAGTAAAATTATGCAATAGAATGGCCAGAGTAAAATAGTGCTACAGTACAATCAACAGCGGGGTGTATTAGAAGGCTATGGTGAAGAGGTACGTTTTTAGCTTATTTCTGAAAATATTAAGAGATCTAGCTTCCCTAATGTCCATAGGTAGTGTGTTCCATAACTTTGGTGCATAGTTAGCAAAGGCTGCATCCCTGATTTTCTTTAGACTGTGGCTTGGAACCTTCAATAGACCAGTAGTAGATGATCACAATGTTTATACTTTGTATATAAGGAGGAGGACCTTGAAATCAATTCTAAATGTTACCAGAAGCCAGTGTAGGTTACTTACTTGTAACTTCGGGTTTGATCCAAGGAGTAAGTTGCCCCATATTGCTCTGTAACATTTCTCTTTTTGTTATAGGACCGACTAGTAGGATTTCAGTTTTGCCCTCATTTAATTTTAGGAAGTTGTTCGTCATCCATTTGTTTATTGCTAAGAGACAGGCGGAAATGGAGTTTATAGCTAGCTGTGTGATCATTTGGTTCAGCGGAGATGTACAATTGTGTGTCATCTGCGTAACTATGGAAACATACATTGTGCTTTCTAATGATGTCTCCTCAATGTTCAATGTTCAATGCAATGTTCAATGCAAGTAAAGCACTTTAAACTTTAAGTATGACTAAATGCTTTATTGACTATATATATAGTAACTGTTCCAAAATGCATAGATTTCTATGTATTTTAGGGGTTTGGGTGGCTAGCTCTTTTTAATATAAATGTCAGATTGTTTTATTTATTTCATAGATTTCTATGCATTTCAGGAGTTTGGGGGGCTGGCTCCCCAAAATAATTAAATAACATAACCCTAACCTAACCCTAAAACCGAAAGAAAGTTAAAAAAAAATAGTTACAAAATCCACCCATTTTCGCCCACAAACCGGCCAAAACCGGCCAAATTTTTTTCGCGGTCGCGCTGCACGCTCCCGCTTCGTAGTTGTTGGTGCCCTTCTGTGCCCTACTGAAGTGCTGGGTCTAGATACGCCCCTGGACCCACCAGTTGAGAAACACTGATGTAGAGGGACCCTGTCGGCCACCCGCCCCCTGCGGACGGGTGTCCCCCAGGGCTCGGTCCTAGGACCCCTTCTCTTATCCCTCTACACTAAATCACTGGGTAACATTATCACATCTCATGGCTTCTCGTATCATTGTTATGCTGATGATACTCAACTCTTCCTCTCCTTCCCTCCCTCAGATATCCACGTCTCTGAGCGGATCTCGGCCTGTCTGTCCAACATCTCCGCCTGGATGATGACCAACCACCTCAAACTGAACCTAAGCTGGGGCGGCTAGGTGGCGCAGTGGGCAAGGCGCTCGCCACCAACGCAGGAGATGCTGGGTTCGAGCCCAGCTCTCGGCGTTGCTACCAGCTTGGCTGGTCGTTCATACTAATACAATTGGCAGTATTAGGGGGTGGGAAGCTGGTGGGTGGGGATCGGACGTTGTGGACAGCGACTCCTACAGGTCGGTTGGTGCACATGCGCAGTAGAATCAGGAAGCGACGAGGGCGGCGTCTCCCTCCCACGCAGACCCTCACCGCTGAGAGATCGCGCTGTGCAGGTGAAAAGATGCAACGGCTGCCTCCTCGAGTACTGGAGGGGACGCGTGATGCAAGGCTTCGTCCACATTGCAGCCGGCTTGTGGGAGGCATGGCCTAACAGTGTTCGAGACAGGGGAGGGTAGAATTGGACAATTCGAAATTGGGGACGGGAGAAAAAACAGAATTGCTCCACCTGCTGGCCAAATCATCCCCCCTGACCGACCTTTCCATCAGTCGAGAATGCAGCTGTGACCGCGTCCCCGACCACCAAGAACCTTGGTGTTGTCCTCGACAACCAGTTGAACTTCTCTGCTCACATCGCAGCGACAACCAGAACCTGCAGATTCCTCCTGAGCAATGTCAGAAGGATCCGCCCCTTCCTGACAAAAGAAGCCACCCAACTCCTCATCCAATCAACAGTCATTTCCCGCCTCGACTACTGCAACGCACTGCTTGGTGGCCTCCCGGCAACTGCCACCAAGCCTCTTCAACTCATTCAGAACGCAGCGTCCCGCCTGATCTCAAACCTACCGAAGTCGGCCCATGTCACCCCACTTCTTACGGACCTGCACTGGCTCCCCATTGCTGCACAAATCCGCTTCAAGGCCCTCGACCTGGCATACCGTGCGGCAAAGGGAACCGCTCCTGCCTACCTCCGGTCAATGGTCTCTAACTACACACCCTCAAGACCCCTACGCTCTGCATCTTCTGGCCGCCTCAGACCTACTCCTATCCAAGCTCCGGGAGGGTCATCAAAGAGAAGTCGCCTATTCTCAGTCCTTGCCCCACAATGGTGGAATGAACTACCCACCACAGTTAGGACAGCCGAAACCCGTCCAATCTTTCGCCGGCGACTAAAGACGCACTTCTTCAACCATTATCTGGAAAAAAATTTAATAAAAATAAATCTAACCCTAACTAACCTTACTGTCATGCACTTGTCCTAATAAACTAACCTACACTGTAGCACGCAACACTTTGATGAACATTGTTACTCAGCTGATAGAGTTGTACCCTTCCTGATGACTTGTCGTACAGAACTTGTAAGTCGCTTTGGATAAAAGCGTCAGCTAAATGACTAAATGTAAATGTAAATGTAAATGTACATTAAACATAAATGACACAGCGGTCACCATTTCAAAGGGAGTTTGTTTACTTTGTGACACAATAGCCAAACAAATGCACTAGCCATCAATATCTTATGCCAAATGATTAGGGCTTATTACAAAAATAATTACAATAAATAAATAACTGTATCGAATTAACAAGTCCGAGTCCGAGTCTGCATCTTCCGAGTCTGAATGCAGTCAATGCTCGAGTCCAAGTCAGAGTCATAAGGGCTCAAGTCAAAGTCGAGTCAGGAGTCCTGAAAATCAGGAGTACTCAAGTAGCCACTACAACACTGCCTCCAGACCATAGCACCAAACATCCTCCCATTCTCAACTGCAACCTCCCTAAACTCAGGGGTGGTCCCTGCCTCCCTAAAGCAAGCCAGGGGTCACACCGCTTGTCATAGACAACTATCGTCCTGTCTCTCTTCTCTCCTTCCTTTCTAAATCACTTGAACGTGCCGTATCCAACCAGCTCACTGATTATCTCTTACAGAATGACCTCCTAGACCCTAATCAGTCAGGCTTCAGGAGTGGTCACTCCACAGAGACGGCAGTCACAGAGGCCCTTCACTTAGCAAAAGCGAAGGGCCTCTCCTCTGTCCTGATTCTCCTGGACCTGTCGGCAGCCTTCAACACAGTTAACCATCAGAACCTCTGAAAGTGCGGGAATGGACAGAAGAATGTGCGAGGACACACTTCTCGGGGGGAGGACGACTGGAAACTACTGAGGAGTTGGTCACAGTCAACCCGGCACCTGCTAGCGGTTCTGACCCTTTAGCTCAGCTGGTTTGTGTGGCCGCCTTTTCAGTCCCAGGTTCAAATCCACTCGGTTACAATAGTATGCACTCAAGACTGTAGCACTCAAGTTAGACACTATTTGACGAATGATCTTACTTACGTTAGTGGCCAGAGTTGTACCCTTCCTGCTGACTTGTTGTACAGAACTTTTAAGTGGCTTTGGATAAAAGTGTCAGCTAAATGACTAAATGTAAATGTAAAATGTATAAATGTATGTCAGTTTGGCACCAGTCGCTCTGCGTTCGGAACAACCTTCACAATGTGAGCAGGTTATTAATTTGGATTACTTTGGTTCGTTTTTTTCCAAACGGGCAATGCATTGTAGTGTGTGTGTGTGTTAACTCATTCCCTGCCAACAACGATTTAATACGCGTTTGTCCGTCAATCATTGAATGCCAACCACGTATATATACATTATTTGATCGTTATTTCTTTTATTCGCTATTTCCAATCGTTATCCATCCAGGGAGCCTGTGTAACCATAGGGAATGAGTCTGAGATCGCAAAAGTCCAATACCGCCACCTGGTGGTATGCGGCCGATGTTGCACTCCATTTGTATGTGGCTGTGTGTCGATGAAATTCCTCCGGGCGGACTTCTCTAGTAGCCTGGACCGAGGGCTTTACCTGATCGCATTGAATAGTTTTCGGGACCCCCGATTCATTATGCTGTGGTGGGTTATGTCATGGCCCAAATGGACATAGGATCTACCAGATGGCAATCAAATAATTGGAATATTCTTTTTGGAATCTCACCGGAGAGCAATTTAATGTCAATTTCAGCTTGATCGTGCCTTGTTTTCATAGCCATCGCCCTGATCAGCGTATGCTGTTGTACTAACGAATGCCGTTATTGACAATCAATTAATCAGAAACGACCCCCCCCCCCCCCCCTTCCATGCATTCATGATGGAACATAATATACTGATCATATGCATTTACATTTTTTATTGTAGCGTGTATAGGGACGAAATGCCAATGGATTAAGTATAATATGCGTCGCGGCCTATTACTAGCCTCCCAGGAATTACCCTAAAGCGCTCTAAAACCATACTTATATTGGGATCATCCCTATGTTCCCCGGGTCCTATGTTCCCCGGGTTCTATGTTCCCCGCTTTGATTGATTAATAGATTGAAAATTTTATAAATGTTTATTATTTTATTAATTATTAATGTCCGCCTTGTTTCGAACGGTTAAGCTTAGGCCCTCGTTCGAACTGGTTATGGTTAGAGTTTGGAATCAGGGCTGGTGGTCTAAAATTTTCAATCTATCAATCAATCAAAGCGGGGAACATAGAACCCGGGGAACATAGGTATAACACCACGGTATAAAACGGGAATGTATGGATGGAATTTTTTTTCTTTTTCACATCTTGAACGATAGATACTCAATGCCAAATGGGCCATAGTATTGCATCCATAGCTATAAGAGCTGCGTTAACGCTATACTAGTATCGCGCGATAATATAATTAACACATTAATCTAAAACGTTTTTTTTTTTTTTTTCTTTATTTACCCAGGGTAGGTTCGCTGAGCACAGATGCTCTTTTTCAGGAACGCCCTGCTTCACATTCACACAGTTCCATTCACACCTGGGAGCTGCCCAGTACAACCACAGTTGACACCATTGGCCACTGAGCAACTGAGCAGTTGATTCAAGCCATGTCACATAGTTCAAGTTTGAAATGATTCTTTCTGTTTTGCTCCTGAGAGTGCTAGATACTGTACTGTACTGGTAATATTATTTATTTGTCTTAACTTCTGAATAAAACAACTTATTAAACACAAGTATTAAACACAACATTATTTTGATATTTCATTACCAATTATCATAGCAAAACAGCTTTTTCAAACAGTCTGTAATGCATTTTGGAAACGGGAGATGGGCTCATGGTGTAATGGGCCACCTGGCCTGAGAAACATAAGGAGGAAAGAAAAAGTAAGGACTTACTTCTGGTCCATTATTTGGGTAGAACACACATATTTTGAATGCCTTCGGCAGGTTTTTTTTCTTTTTTTTGAGCCATTTTAATCTAGATGAATCTAGATTAAATCCAGGATTGCAGATAGATTAATCTAGATTAAAAAAATTATCTATGCCCACCTCTAATATATATATATATATATATATATATATATATATATATATATATATATATATATATATATATATATATATATATATATATATATATATATATATAACAAGGTGAGCGACTCCATAGACACATACTGTAGCATGGCAGCACATAGTCATATCCCGTTCCCAGCGTGGCGATCAATGAGTGGTAGTGTGTATGTTTAATGGGAGAGGTACTGAGTGGGATTGGACCGTGTGTCTGTTTTAATGTGCTATGATATTTGTATGTACTATGAAGTGTGTGTGTGTGTGTGTGTGTGTGCGTGTGCGTGCGTGTCTGTGTGCGTGTCTGTGTGCGTGCATGTGTGCAATAATGTCTGCATTATTAGTGAGTAATCCATTTATCGATCCATTCCCGTATCCATGCAACCATTTCATCTGAAAAGCTCTCTCTCTATCTTTCTCTCTCTCTCTCTCTCTCTCTCTCTCTCTCTCTCTCTCTCTCTCTCTCTCTCTCCTCTCTCTCTCTCTCTCTCTCTCTCTCTCTTCTCTCTCCCTCCCTTTCTCTCTATTCTCTCTCCCCCCCTATCTCTCTCTCTCTCTCTCTCTCTCACTCCCCCTCTCTCTCAAAATTGTATTTAATTCAATAGTCTTTGTTGTCATGAATGTAACAATGTTGCCAAGGCGTCAATAATAATGTCGTTAAACTAAAAAATAAAAAGGTTCAGTTTATACGATCAAGAAAATAGCAGAAAACAATGAATACTCACTCTGTGTGTGTGTGTGTGTGTGTGTGTGTGTGTGCATGTGCACATTTGTGCGTGTGTTTGTATGTGCATGTGTGTGTATACTGTATGTGTGTGTGTTTATTATTCTCTCTCTCTCTACCTCTCTCTCCCCTACCTCCCTCCCCCATCTCTCTCCCCCTCCCTCCCTCCCTCTCTCCCACTCCCTTTTCCCCTTTCCTCCTTCCATCTATCCACTCTCTCTGTCCGGCTTGTCAGGTGCTCTCTCTCTCTCTCTCTCTCTCTCTTCTCTCTCTCTCTCTCTCTCTCTCTCTCTCTCTCTCTCTCTCTCTCTCTCTCTCTCTCTCTCTCTCTCTCTCTCTCTCTCTCTCTCTCTCTCTCTCTCTCTCTCTCTCTCTCTCTCTCTCTCTCTTCTCTCTCTCTCTCTCTCTCCTCTCTCTCTCTCTCTTTCTCTCTCTCTCCATCTGGCCCCTCTCTCTCTCCCCCTCCCTCTCTCTCACCCCCCCCTCTCTCTCTTCAACAATAGCCACCACCATTATGATTCTCACCACATTAGCCAGAGGAGAACTGTGTTACATTGATCTCCTGACAGGCAGAAGGATGTAGTCGCTCACAGCAAGATCAATTCTCAGCACCAGTGATGGATGGACTGTGACGTAACTATGGAAACAATTCAATTAACAATGACTCCTCAAATTGTATTAGTATTGTTTCTTCCTGCACAAATCATACACCTAACCATATACACCTGCATATGACCCATATAACTCTGTATGATAGCATGTACAATAATGCTGTATATACAGTATACATGACTTCCGGTTTGAGAACAACATGTAGCGGACACGTTTGGTCAACGCTCCGCTCCAGTTAAGTCAATTTCGCCTCAAAAACCTAATTTGCACAATACTAATGTGTTTAAACCTCATCGTATATATTAAATAAGACCTTCTACTAACTATATCAACAGAAAGAAAGATTCAATATGGGACCAAAGGAAAAGAAAGAGACTGGAAAGAGGACACGGTGCAGACAGTACAACGGACCAGGCTGTGACACGCTCAGCGAGGGATACAGCAGCGACCAATACAACGGCACCGGTGTTGACTTGCCCCGTTGGGGGAGGACAGCAGCTGAGAACATAAACGGCCCCGATGACGGCTTGCCCCCGGTTGGGAGAACAGCAGACGACAATATAACGGCACCGGCGGGGGACAAGCTTCGTGAAAGGGAAAGCAGTGGAAATTGAAAAGAAAATATCCGACAATATCGCCGCGGCTCCCAATGCTCCTACAACCTCAACTGACACAGGCATGGAGAATACATCACCCGATTTCTAGTCTCTGACTAACCTGATAAAGGATCGGATGGATAAAGCGGACGCTAATTTTGTCAAGGCGGACGCCAAGGCTGATGCTTTCAAATTACACATCGACGCCTTCAAATTACACATCGACGCTAAACTCGAAGAGGTTATAACAGCGGCCGCAAATCAAACCGAGCGTATTACTGCAGTGGAAAACACGATGATCGAAATCACATTGAAAGTCGAGGAGAACAAGAAGGAATTTCACGATGGATTCATGGAGCTAACGGAGGAGATACAACAGGTGAACAAAGCGCTTTAGAAGAAAATACAAGACAACGAAGAGATAGCAATGGAGAGGCTGCTCGAGACCGAACGTCACTACCGTAGATATAATATCTGTATTGTGGGATTGGATGAATCAGTCAAATGCACAGACGACACATTTCCAGCAGTGTTAGCTGATATTCTAGGTAAAGATATCCTCCCCACAGTGCCGTTAGTTGACCATTGTAATAGAATCGGTACACGGGACCCCAACGGCAACAAGATGAGGGTTATCATTGCAACTTTGCGAAAAAACAGAAATAAGAGACACGATCATCAGAGAGGCACGGAACGCCCCGAACTGTCCATTCCAAACATTTCCAAAATAAGCTTAAAATTCTGACACCATGTAATGTTTCTATTCTGGCTGTCACTCTTAGTGTCTAGCAGAAAGAACTGAATGTCCACACAATGACATTATAGCTCAAGGTTTGTTTACTTCCATTTGGGGGTTGCATACATGAACTGACAGGTACCGTATCTGACGTCATTATCAAGAGTCTGGGCTAAACCAACTTATGGGTGAAACCATTACGTCAGGATACCACACAGTCGATGGGGAAGACTGAAAATATAATGACAAACCAGTGTCATTCTACGAGGATTTATGCAGGGAGGCTATAACCCGGCGTGCCCCTTACAAAGAGGTGCTGCAGAAACTCTTCAGGATGAAATTCAAACCCAGCCTTCGCTACCCAGCGTCCCTCTCCATCGTCGGGGAAGATGGAAAAAGATTCGGGTTACGCTCGCCTAAAGACGCAGAAGAATACATGAAGCAACATGAGACCGGTCCCCAGGGGGCCGGACGCACCATAGGCCTGTCTCAGAAGACAAGCTTATTCATCTCTTCTTCTTATTTTTTATTATTATCTTTATTAGAATGACTTTGCCACGGCTCAACTACAAAAGCGACAGCAAATAAGCCTGTAGGCAACATTGAGGTACAACGAGTTTAATACGGAATGATAGGCACTATATTTATAGATTTCTGGTTTTAGTGCAGGCAATAATCTACCGCTGACATTGGGAACACTCTGGAACATTCTGGTTTCCCTTCCGACCGTTCAGGGTCAAACTGGAATATACTGGAAAACACTAGAAGGACATAACGCTTGGACAGGAAGAATATTCTGAACATAACATCAGTGTTTACAAATATACAAGGGTATTCTACAACTTTCTAGAATACACTGTATTCCTACAATGAAGGCCTGTGAACAACAACATCCGGTATGTATATGCAAATGAACCAGATATGGAAGTTCAACAAACCCTTATAACGGTTTAACGCCCACATATTTCGGGGGACGAACTGCATACCAAGGTTTTAAAAACCTCATACTCATCTAAAGGTATAAGTCTGACAAAGTTATTTTAATATTTTAAGCAATTGCTCCACCGCATTAGGGATTTGCATAATTTAGTTAAGAAAAATCTCTTTATTTTTTATTTTATCTTTATTTTTCTCTCACTTTTCTTTTTCTCTTTTTCTGAAGGTTCCAACATATACATGTTAGTAGAAGGTTCAAATAAATATACCAATGGAGGTATATTCTTCATTTCTCACACTATTTTTATTAGCGAGTAGGACAGCGACTTTGAGGCTACAGTTCATACAGCGATATCTGTTAGGACCAAGAGATTTAGTTTGGAGAGAAGTTGCCTCTTTTATTCTTCGACAAGTAAATAGTCTTGGACTTGATGTATCTTTGTTTTTAACAGACACGACGACTTTAAGGTTAAATGCACTTCCTCCTTTTTATCAGGGGGTTTTTAAATGTTGGACACTTTTCAAGTGCACAAGGAATACTTCTACTAAATCGTTGCACTGGTTACTTGAGGAGCCTCTTGTTCACGGTGCAAGGATGGATATAGGCGACTGTGCAAATCCTGGGCTGACTGGACTGCTGTGTGCTGCCGAAGTGGTACGCCTGAGACGGCTGGCAGACACAGCAGGACCAGAGTTAAAGGATGCTCAGGCTGTGTGTTCGTTATTGGGCCTGAGGTCGCAGCGCTATGCAACCAGGGTGCTGGATCTCTGGAGACAGAGGTTGACTGTTGAGGAGCTGGGCATGCTTAGATTATACAGCAGTGGAGCTTTTAAAACCGGATAAACAGGATGAGTTTCCAAATATCTACCTGAGCCCTGTACTGGGAGAAATGTCTGGTCCTCTACTTTTTGTAAAGGGTTCAGCTTTTTACAAAATGGATAGGAAATCGTGGTACAGAAACTGTGGTCAAAGTAATTAATAAGAAATGGCTAAACAACAGAGTGGACACTGTATGGAGGAGTAGGCTGTGTGCAAGTAATGACACTCAACCTGTGTGGAGAGTTTTATATAAACCTCCTTTAAAAAAAACAAACGGCTGACCTTCAGTGGAGGATTCTGCATGGTGCTGTGGCAGTGAATGCTTTTGTTTCCATCATCAACCCAGAGGTGGATAATAAATGTCCTTTCTGTGGGGTTGACTGAGAC